>NC_135857.1:1397500-1655000 GCF_031162955.1 Sander vitreus
AGGGTAAAATGTGTTTACTTTAAAAACAACTGATCAGTCCGTCAAAGTGATTAATCCACCAATCAATCATTTAAGTCACTTGTCAAGTAAACATTACTAAACATTCTCTGGTTCCATCTTCTCTAATGTGAGGATGTGCTGCTTTTCTCTGTTGCAGTTTTCTAGGATTGCAAACTCAAATATCTTTGGGTAATGGACTATTTTGCCGACAAAGAAAGCAATTTGAAGACGTCTCCTAGCAATGAATTGCAATGGGTTATTGTCACTATTTTCTGACACTTTATAGACTAAATGTTCAATTGAGTAATTGAAAAAAAAAACAATCAACGGAATAGTTAATGAAAATAATCATTTTTTAATGCTAAATGTCCTTTGTGTGATTTGTGTGACAGTAACGATGTCAAGAACCACTTAAAAACTTTTAACATACTCATCATAACACTATCTGAAACCCAATAAACGTCCCATCACGTCCCCTGTGTCACAGATTCAGCTTCTGTTGGACCGCTCCCTCAGCTAGGCGCATTAAGAACAAAACATCCATTGGATGTGACTCCAAGTTCACATGCATTAATGTTTTACTCAATGCTACTGGTTCACTTTTCAGTTACATCACGATCGGCCTTGACTTCCTCGCTACCCCTATCCTCTGTGAGTCCAGGCATGAGATTTGTGCAGCCAGCAGAAATGGCAAAACTGCAGTGTGCTTGTGCAGCAGCAATAAAGAGCAAAACAAGCTGTAAGTGGAGTACACTGGGATATGGTTCCTTAAAAGTCTTTGATTTACACAGCTCGTCAAAGCACCACACTATATTTGATAACCTAATGTTCTGTCTTTTCCGCTGTACATCCTCTTAATCAGTCATGTAATGAAGTACGCCGGTACTACTGTTAAGATTAATTATACATCAACCCAATTAGACACAGTGCATCCATGCTATAGCTTTATCTGATTACAAGACTAAGAAAAAGATCAAAAACTTCACATTTTACACAAGTAGGCCGTTCTGTTCAGAAACCAGTTATCTCCTTGAGGACACAGAGTCAAAGTAAATTTGTGCAAATATTTTTCTTGGAAAGAGGACAAATCACATTTTTTGTCACAAGTTGTGTTTTTCCAATTTATGTTTGTAATTAGGGTGTGCAGCACCCAGACATCTAGCGGATAATCTGGCCTTTCTGTATTAGACGGGAAGTGGACCGTGAAAGTAATTGGTGAGTGTAGCACAAATTGGATCTAAGCGTGATGCAATTTTTATTCCTCTGAGGCAATATTTGCAAAGCGATTAGAACAATGCTGCTGCTGCACATTTTCAAAAGCTTTATTACATATGTGTAACGTTTATGATCGAACGTTAACAGGTCCAGTAATCACCCCAAGGTGGGAGGTAGTATGTGAAGCTTCCAGTCAACTGGGAGGAAGACAAAAATCGGTAGTTTACAACCGTGGCTTTGGCTGCTTTAAAAAGGGGAAGAAATAAATAATGCAAATGAAAAACACTCAACTGTTTCAAAACTGTTCCAATTAGGATTCTATTAGATGCCTCTAAAATAAACTGCCAAATCAACCACAAAAAATATGGATTACAGAGTTGTTTTCTAAGAAATACATCCCACAGAGAGACGTTTTATTTCTGTTCCTGTTGGGAGAACCGTTTCACCCAAAATTGTGTGAGCCACTTACAAATAACATGATTAGAGACAAATGCATGACCAAGTAACACGTAATGAGATCTTGAGCAGGTAACTACTGGGGTTCAGTAAGCCAGCCAGAGTCATCCTGCTGTGACCTTGGCATCAAAAGCATAGACGCAGATGCTTCCAGCTGATAAATGGGGTTTGATCACTTTGGTAGAATCCTGGCCAGTATGCCTGGCTGAATGCTCAACAGAACTATTGTGTGGTTGGGGAGTGAGGACAGTTAGGAAGAGGTTTTACTCAAAGAGGACAAAGACGGGTGGGAGAACTGATGTCATTAGAAGCATAAAGGTTTTGTGCCAACAAAAAGGTGGATATAAGCTCCTTCATAGATATATAGAGGCACAGGGGCTTCAGGAATATGCTGCTGGTTCAGGATCAACACGTTTCAGGTAGCAGAGGGCTTGAAATCAGCTGCAACTAACAATTGTGTTAATTCCCTGTTGATTATAACAATTTAATTGACATCATATATCAAATATATATCACATTATATTTTCCCACAGCCCAATGTGACATCTTAAAAATTGTTTCTTTGCATCTGAGCACAGTCAAAAAAAAAAAAAAAAAACGTGTTCAATTTACAATAATATCAAACAGGAAATAGCAGCACTTGTTGATTCAAGTTACTCGACAAGATTAAATGTTAACATCAGCAATTCCATGACAACTGGACAAACAGGATTATGTGATAAAATGGAAAGCTCGCGAACAGCTACTGAATGGACATGTTCTAGATTTTGATGATGTGATTATATGTGACTGCATACATGTATTCTACTAAGAAGTGCTTCTGATATTCAGCCTACTCTCACTCATATAAATAAAAAAAATAGAAAAAATTGAGGATTATAACCTTATTCAAGGTAGGATGTATTGCAGGACAGTTGCATTAGACTGTATTAGTTTGAGCTCAGGGAGCCTAATAAACTGGCAGCTGACTGTACAGTATCTTCAACAAGTCAGTGCCATCCATGCCGATGTTTCGGTTGGGTTCTACTTGAAATAGTTATGCATTATTAACATCACACTTCTGAGCTCACCTCTCTGTTTGCCACCTTTTGCTAATCTAATTGGTGGGGTTAAATGATGCTGGGGTTCCTCCCAGTTTGAGTTGCGTGCCTCTGGCAGCAAACCTCCATCAATTATGTGCTACAGTCTGTTTCATGCTGAACACAGAGGAACATGTCAACACCCCAAGATACTGCTCTGCACACACATGACAGCCTGGCCATCCAAACAGAGGAAAATCCCTTACCGCATAAATTACTGGGTGGAAAAAGGGTGAAGGCACTGTACATGTATCAAGCCTTGTTTGCTGTCAGAGATGGGAGACTGGGAAACAAAGGAACGCATAGGCGCTAAGAAAAGAGTGAGAAGGAGGAAGCAGGATGTAAAATGAACAGCAGACCGGAAGAGAAGAGGAGGAAATTTAGTCAGAGAGGGGTGATGGAGAATAAACTGGCCAATCCTCCAGTACTGCAGTGTCTTCCAGGGGACTGACTGTTACCAAAGCACTAGTACCAAAATACTAACATGGTAAACAGGAAGCAGAAATAGCCTTCAGTCTTGTGTGGTGGAAAGACAAATAACCGCCAGCACAATCCAGTGTGCTTATTGTGTAGTTTGTGGAAGAGGAGCCGTGGAAGTATTTGATGAGGGATATGTCTGGGCGCCTCTGCCATTGTTCGGCACAGTTGAGAATCATTTATCACAATAGGAGCACCTGGTGTTTAGAAAAAGCTTTAACAGAGCAGGAGCTGGAACACCACAACCAGAGCGTCTCAGCTAACAAAGAGTGGAAACAGCAACATCTTTCTCCGCATCTATCCCTGTCACACATCTCTCCCTCTACCCTCCATTTCAGATTTCCCATCCCTTTCTCTGCTGATTTTAACATGCCTCCATCTCCTCATGTTAATTTGCTGCTTCAGTGACACGCATCATTGGGGGAGTCATTTCTAATAACCCCGCCAGCCCCCGTACACGTGCCTTTGAGTCATGCACTGAGATGTCATTCAAATTATTACGCATAACGGTAACAATGATGCATTTCTAAAGCCTTACTTCCTTCCTGACATGACTGCAGTTCACTCAACACATCCAACCAATCCTCCAATGTTCTCCCTCCCCCTTACTCTTCACAGATGAACCCCACGTCCTCATCTCATCTTTTTGAGGAAGAGCACGAACTGAGCTGCTGGGGTGAATCACTTCATTTCCCTGAGCGTTTTGCCACAAGAAAAATCTTTTTATTTCAGCAGGATCTCAGCAAGTCACAGCCTGCTCAGTGTCAGTGTCTTATCACATGTCATGATGCAGGGTTTGCCATTTGAAAATGGTTTCAAGGTAAGAGTGTTAGAGGTTTCTTTACCTTCTTTTCCCTGACCTGAGTCAAAGAAGAGTAATTATTCATTCACGCGGGGCCGTCAGGGATGATGTGCGGATGCAATTTTCCCTTAGCTGCTTTGTTGTTGGAGATCCAAGGTAGAAATGATTGTCAGAGACTAACATCTGCTGTTTTCTCCCTTAGCCTCAGCGCAGTACAACACATCTCAGCAGCTCAGAAAATAACTGAACAGAGCCACTGGGATTCTCATTCTCTCATTTACAGACTTACGGGTGTAAGCAACACATGTGAGGCAGATGGCAAGATGAAAATGTACCCACACAACAATAAAAATTATTATTTTAGTTTTGTTTTTTTCTATTGGAACAACCCAAGCTGAAGTGTAAGCTGGTAGGTTACTCTGGTATTGTATCAAATTCAGCTATCTTTTGCCTTAAAACAGACAACTCGCTGAAATTTGCTGAGAGTTACAAGAGTGGCGTTACTACAATCCAGTGCTCAAATTCCATGGGAGCCAGAGGGAGCCGAGCTCCGATAGAGTGAGGACTGGCTCCCCAAAATTCTGAGGGGGTCTCTCACATCTGAAGGTGTCTGCCATATGTGGCATTGTAATTTAATAAACAATGCTCATTATCCATCCCTGTGCGGTCTCTTACCATTAAAGACGTTAAATTAAAATATAAAATATAGGCTACTACGGGGTGTAGACCTGAGCCTACCCTACGCTCATGAACACAGCATGACTGCACTTCACCACCACACCACTAGGCTATGTGATCAAACTGCATATAGGCTATGATTAATATTAACAGTCTATGGCTACGATCCATTTGACAGCACTCGCAAGTCCGAAGAAGTCACCTTGCTTTTAGCTTAATGTGCTTTTGAGGTAAATACCACCAATACATCTTAAATAAATAAATCTGTAGCTATCCTCTGCCATTCAGAGCTCCGGAAAAGTTCCCAGATATTTTGAAACACCTGTCAGCAATACAATGTAATCTCTGATGGCAGAATATTCAGTGAATAGGCTTCCCGACAACATCTCAGTGCAAATTCCAAAATTGTCGGTCTATTTATTTCCACGGTTCAACACACGAGACGACTGAACACCCAGGTGTTGTTACCACTACGTGTACGTTATAAGACTAGAACATAGTTTGGCTGTGCAATGGCTTTATTCATTTCTGCCAGTTAGTGCATTTCCCCTGTGTGGAAGTTGAAGACTACATGTGTTATTGTGTTGACACTGAGGATATCTGAGACGGTGGTCTGGTTCAAATGAGTTACGTTTTATTTCATTGTGAAATTGAGAATGACACTCAGACTAAATCGTTTAGTATATTTCTTTGTTTTGCGAAATTGAAATGAAATATGGACTATTACAATCAATAATATGTTGAAATTAATTAAAAGGACTCCATTTCTGTAAAAAAAAAAAAAGAAATCTCTGTCTGTTGTGTGCGTGTGTTAAGATAATAGCCTAGGCCTACCATGCGCATATACTGCACAAAAGCGCCATTCGCGCCTAGGCTATTTAATTGTATAGCCTTGTTTGGCTATGTGCGGGGTGTGCCAACTTTTTTTTATGAGATAGAGAGACCTCCTTAAAGACAAAAAGATAATTCGAGCACTGCTCCAATCTGACAGAGAAACCGTGTTTTTTTTTTTGTTTTGTTAATGTTTACTTTCTAATTTCTCAAACATGGCCTTGACTGCCTGCATGATGCCATGGTGTTCTGGATGAAAAAAAGCAGAAAGCAGATGCCTCGGTAATAAAGACAATTAAACCGGCAGCTGCGCCATCTGCTATTGTCCGTGACCGAAGTAATGAGTGGAGAAAGGAGTTGAAGAGGAATTTGGAGAAGGTAGCGGTGTGCAGGTATCTTTAGCCTCATCAAAAACCCCAAGGACCTGCAGATCTAGGAGAGCGTTCAAACCGTGCTCAGGTTTTGCTACCTATATAATATGTATGATACAGTCTTTTTTAATAGATTAAGCAAAGTTGGCATTTACCTCAAGGGACCCAAAACAGATTATAGATGCAGGGTAATATAAAATATCCCTAACATAATCTCCTACACTATCCCTTCCTCCTCTGCCTCTCCAGCCCTCTCCTGCCTCCTTTGCGGCCTGAGCTGGAGAAGATAAGAAGTCTGCCAGCGTGACGACAGTGACCTTGCCCGTCTTGGGGTGATTAACTGATTATGCCTCAAAGAGTGACGACATTCAATGCTTCGAGGCCGACTGTTGTCCTCGTTGGACACATGAAGCAAGTGAAGAAGAGAGAACGTTATCCCCAAGAAAAGACCAAGGTTTCCTCGTCACCAATGTGCTCTGTTTTACATGGTACAGCAGTAAATCAAGCTCATGAAATGTTATACAAAAAGCATACAGATAATAAGTACTGTCACATGGAATTAGGGATGAAAATGTAACCTCGGTCCGGTTATAGTGGCCAAAAGTATCACGGTTTTCAGTATTATCGCAGTATTTTTAAAAGTGTGTTCAATATGTTCAGAAAGCACTGATAGACCTACACAGGCTGAAATAGTTTCAAAAAGTGTAACAGTGTTTATTATATTACAAAAATATAACTGGCTGCTGAAACACCGGCCCGCTGTAGGGGGTCTGGGAAGAACTGGAACCAGAAATGTCTGACTTTGAGATCCAGGAACATTTATTTACAACTCCAACATGAAGTTAACTATGATGTTGTATTTGACGTTACATGTGAAGTTGGACGTGGTTCTGAAATATAAGCAAATAATAATGCACATTAATAAGCATCTGACTTACTATGAACATTATTTACCAAAACTAAATGTTATAGCCACCAGCATATAACAAGAAACAATACTAAGAATTACATTCATTTCTCTGTAATAATTAACATAAATGTAACATATTATTGCTCAGTAACACAAACTGAGAATAAGCCACATCTATAACATATCCATAACGGAACAAACAGTGTAATACACCTTTAATAGCTGAGCACATGGCTCCACAGGCTAGTCTGTTTACTGGAGATTGCACCTCGCTAGCAAATACAACCTGAATATCAACACGTGGCTGCACAAGTAATATTAAACAATCTGCACATCTATCAGCTATGCAATAAGAAACACAGCAACAGCAATAAGTGTACCCACACTAACGGCTAAGTGTATCCACATCGTAGCAGAACACTTATTGAAATATGAATAAACGTAGTTAACGTTTCCACAGATAGCGAGGCAGTAAAACCCAAGACAGTTAGCTACAGAATAGTTTTAACGTACGTTCTGGGCTAACCACTTCACTTCAACAAGAATTAAAAAGAAAAAAGTCCGTTAACATGTTGCTACATTCTGTACCGTTCTCCTGTCTGAGGGCGCGTGATTGGCAGGAGATCAAAGCGATGACTCTCGTCACTGATTGGTTAATCATCTCAGGAGAGAGAGCACGTGTTACTATCGTAACTATGGGCTTTTTTACAAGTCTGATAAATGTCCCGAGTGCTGTCATCTCCTGCTTTCGACATGATTCCAACTTCAAGAAAGAAAGAAACACATGTTGGAGGCTACGCAGTGCGGCTGCGCGGCAACTTCAGGAGCCTCGGATGAAGCTGGGAAGAGTTAAACACAGGTTTCCACACCGTGGTAATCCACCGCGATAATAAGGACATTTTAAATGAAAAGGGTAATTGTAATCGTCAACATTTTTACCGTGGTTTACCGTTACACCGGTAATCGTTACATCCCTACATGGAATGAACATCTAGCAAATTATTATTCAATAATGTGTGCAGCACAATCTAAGTCTGTCGCAATGATAATAAGACTGAAATTGTTGCGTTTGGTCATGCTGCACATTTTAGTGCCTGTGTAGATGCTCTTGGTACTTTAGGTTCCCATAGTCCACCTTTTACCAAGAATCTGGGTGTGATTTTTGACAGTGCTTTTACATTTGACAACCAGATTAGTTCTGTTGTTAAAACCAGTTTCTTCCAGCTGAGACTTTTGGCTAAGGTCAAGCCCTACCTGTTACACACAGACTGTGAAAGAGTCATACATGCATTTATTACGTCTCGATTAGACTACTGTAACTCTTTGTATGTTGGATTGGATCAGTCATCCCTTCGTCGGTTACAGTTGGTCCAGAACGCAGCAGCTCGACTTTTAACCGGGACCAAAAAGCGTGACCACATTACACCGGTTTTGGCCACGCTCCACTGGCTTCCTGTTTGTTTCAGGATTGAATTTAAAATTGTATTAATTGTTTTTAAAATCTTAAATGTATTTATCGGAGCTCTTACATGTCCACACACCTGTCAAAGGACTGAGGTCTTCCAATCAGATGCTCCTCCATATGCCCAGATCCATGTTAAAAAAAACAAAGGTGAGCGAGCCTTTTCATTGGCTGCTCCAAACCTGTGGATTAGTCTACCTATTCATGTAAGAACAGCTCGGACCACTGAAACGTTCAAATCCTTGCTTAAGACCCATTACTCAATTCAAGTTGAGCTTTGATATCTTGACCTTTTTCTACTGTTGGTTATTTTGTATTGTATATTGTGTATTGTTTGTGTATATTATCTCTTTGATTTTTGGACCTTGTTAAGCACTTTGGTCAACTATGGTGGTTTTTAAACGTGCTATATAAATAAAATTGAACTGAACTAAGAGCTTTGATTGGATTACTTTTATTCTGAAGTGTAAAATTTATTTTATTAAAACATAAATAATGTATTATTCAGCAGTGTGACTGAAAACAGCCACAGCCTTGTAACATTCAAAGGGAGGGCAGAGGTTCTGTGCAAGTCCTTGGTAAAGACTTCTATCTGCAAAGCTCTGCCCAATGCCCATCACACATTTGTAAGTGCTACTGTGTGAAAAATATTAGCAAGCTCCCATAAAAGCTCGGCTTTAAAGATGTATATCTCAGTCTTTATCCATGTGTGTGGCAGAAAGGGATAGTTTTGCATATATCCGCCCCACTTTATACAAGCAGAGACAAAAGCTGGCCTTGTCAAAGCTGCTTCTTTTTTCTTCGGTGTGGTTTTCAAGCAGAAGGCAGAGCGTGGGTTTAGAAATGCTTCTTTTTTGTAGGCATGCATAGGGACACGTGTAGTTTGGGCTCACAGTCAGAGAAAACATTTCTGAATTCATCTTTTTATTGTATGTGGCCTTTCATTCTCTTGTATATATGACATATATAATCATATAAACAAAAATCTCTTGCTTCTTGCGATTTACAGAATATCCAAAAATCTCACCAAAAATCAAGTGAAGATAATGTAATGTTAACAAATATCTAATACAACAGTACTGTCACACAGCTGCAAGATAAACATTAGTAAACTTGAGGCTTTCCGTTTTTATTTCCATGACATTACACTGCATAATCCAGTACCTGATACTGTTGGACCCAGCCTTTAATTAACGAGAGTCAGACAAGGTTTTGGGGTGTCTCCCACTGTGTTCGTTAACACACATCATTAATCAAGGGGGGGGTTCCATTAAGCAGGTCACTCAGGATCATGCTAAACAATTAAGCTTTGATTAAGAGATTGTTCATCAAACCATCCCACTAGCAGCCAATTGCATGTTTAAAGCCCACAGGAACAGAATGTACTCAGATAGACTGCTACATGCTGTCAGTATTTGACAAGTGTACTTTAGATGAAAACAAAGACGTTGTTAGATTTCACCTGCTTTTATAACTAATCACCGCTCTAATTCTTTTATCCCTTCTGCAATTCGACTTTTAAATGGATAAAATCTATTTTGATTATTATTTATCTACTCTCTAGGTTGTAGGCCTAGTGTGCCATTATGTACTGTATGTGTGTGTTGTCTCTAGCTGCTCTTAACTAATTGCCCCTTGTGGGATTAATACAGTTGTAAAACTAGTAGCAATGTGTGACACACATACACACACACACACACACACACACACACACACTTTGAATAGAGTCTAAGTAAAAACACGCATACAGTGTTCTTTTCAACAGCTTTTACCTTCAAAAAGGAAGCCATTACAATACATGGCAGTCAATTACTGTTTATTTCTGCGAACAGTTTTCTTTTCCCTTGAACAAAATCTCTCTGCTTTCATGGACATCCCTGCTCTCAGCTTGTATGAACAGTCCCTTTTAAAAAGACTGCAAGGTGAAACGTAATACCCCCATTTACCCATATCCATCCATCTAGATAGACAGAAACATCTCATGTCATAAAAAACTTGCAAACAAACTAAAAAATTAAAAAAATTAAACCAGAATTACAAACACTCCTCCAAAGTTCCAATTAGGTTGATCTCCAAATAGCAGCACTTGTCAACTGACAAAGAGGTTTAGTAATCAGCACTCTGGTATGCAAGTTCAAAAAGCAACAGCAAACAAGTAACAAGGCTCCAAAGCGAAAGAAGAAAAAAAACATCTATGCATCTATGAACGGCAGGTGCAAAATGATTTGACTGCTTGAGGTGTGTCTACACACAAAGGGTTCAAGGCAGGCACAGTATTGAGTTGCAGGCCATCAGTGCTTTGGAAGAGATCAGAGCCCAACACACACTAGTTATACACATAAAAAAGAAAGAAATAGACTTGATGTGTAAAATTCTGCTTCTGGTGGCGTTTACATGCATATAGAGCAGATTCTGTCTTCACATAGGATTGCTTTTCTTGTTGGTTGATGGTTAACATAGAATCACTCCACAAGTTACTTTTTAATAAAGAGCATGTTAAATGACCAATAGCTAATGTATTTAGGCCAAGTACCTAGTTTTTTTTTGTTTTTAGAATGCATAGCTGCTTCTACATAGGGTGGAGAATACACAGCATCTGTACCCAAGCTGAATATTTAGGTAAGAAAAGATTAGCGCTGAAACGATAAGTCGATTAATAGATTGACAGAAAATTAATCAGCAGTTGTTTAAGTCATTTTTCAGTTTTTCAAACATTCGCAGGTTCCTGTTTCTCCAATGTGACAATTTACTGCTTGTGTTGGTTTAATATCACTGTAAAATGATTGGGTTATAGGCTGTTGGCTGGACATAACATTCAAAATCATCATCTTGGGCTCAAAGAAAAGGATTAACATTACAGTTAAACGAGAATATAATTGTCTGATTAAACAACAATGAAAATAATTGTTTTTAGAAGCCCTAATAAAGGCAGAGATTGTCCACTTTGGCCTGGCGAATCTACTATTCTCAACGTTAAGCAGTAACATGGTCAATATCATTCCCCCAAACTGTCATTAAGGCCTCAGCAGCACAGTAGTAGTCCTTTTAAAGAAGAGCTGTGCCCAGCCCCAGACTAGTTTTGTGACACAAAGCTCAATATATGGAAAGTGATGGTCAATAACACCATGTTTTAATTCAAACAGGTGGAAAAGTATGTGGCTTCTGGAGTCATTTATCAAATGTGAAGCAATGACGGAAATATATAGAGACATAAAGGCTGAAAGAGAGAGAGAGAGAGAGAGAGAGAGAGAGAGAGAGAGAGAGAGAGAGAGAGAGAGAGAGATGAAATGCTAATTTTTTTGCCGCTTGTCCCCAGCAGCTGGTCTAGCTGTTTGACATGTGTGATGAATGGTGTTGCATTGGTACTGCTGCCCTCTCACCTCAACTCATTGTCACCAGTCCAGAGACAAAGGGGAGAAGAAGCAGGAAGAAGGGGGGGGGGGGGGGGGATCCTGCAGCACGGGCGGTAGATGCTTCCTTTCATCAATCCACACACACACACACACATACACACACACAGATATATGCAAGCACATACACCGCAGCTCCTTTTCTCAGTGCAAAGACACTGGTACAGACATTAAAGCACACACGCATGCATCCTCACTCACAGCCTGATAACTTGTATTTTACTGCAGTGTCTATTTGCTGAGCAAAGCTTATTTTCTTCTGCCTGGCTAACCAGTTTTTGCTCTCTCCACAGACCGTGTCCACCAACTGTCTGATGCAACAATTACACAGCCGTATGAAAGCGCAGGCTTCTGGGAGTATGCAGAGGAACAGGTACATCATTCACAAACTGCATATCTGCTGCATATTCTAGCGGAGGTGAGAAATGAAGAAGAGGTGGAAGAGTGCACACTGGTAAACAGTTGGAAATAAAAGATGGAAGCGGAGAGGGAAAGTTGCTTTGTTGGCAAGGAGTGGAGTCATTACTCGTCCAACCCCCCAGGCACAGGAAGAGAAGAGGTGTGAAATGGAAGCAGGTCCTGCCGAGTCTGCACTGATGGGTTCGTTTAAAGGGTCAGAATAGTTCCCTGAACCGTTCCTATGAATATGAAAACAAAAACCTCCCAACCATGTAATCATGAATATCATGAAAATGAGTTATTCACGCAACATTATTCTTTGACGCTGTGTTTTAAATGTTAGCCTATGCATAAATGGACCGCCAATTCCAAAACAAAAAAGGTTCTTCCTCAACAGTATTGAGTTTCCTAAACGTCATGTTAGGGCTGCTCGATTATGGAAAAAAATCATAATCACGATTATTTTGGTCACCATCATTTAACACGATTACTCATTGTCTTTTGCAAAGATGTTGCATTTATTAAACTTAAGCAGTGAAACATTTAAACAAATCAACAGTGAAAACAACTTGAACTGTGATATTTCCCTTCATACTTTTGCCGTTTGACCTTTTTTTTCCATTCAAATCACAGGACAAAAGAAGAGTTTACTCGCAAAATGTAATTTCCGATTAATCTGTTTTTGTGATCAATAGAAACCAAAATCGTAATTGCGATTACAATTTTGATTAATTACACATGTCATGTAAGAAAATCTTTCATAATCAGGGTAATGGATTAAGAGAAACAGCTTTTAACAGCTAGATTTCTGTCGGAGAAACATCATTTCTTTGCCATGTGAATAATAGTTTCTAACAGGGCTTTAACGTGCACATGTGCATGACAAACACTCCAAACAGGTAAAGTATAGGCTAACCGTGACAGCAGCAAAGGAAGGTAAGAGAAGATCATCACTGGGTGCAGCATAACCTTGTATTCAAAATAATAAAATCCACTCAAATTAAACCTGACACTAAAGTAAACAACTGTAATTACAGCTGAACAGGAAGCTATTTTTTTTTAATTTAGACATGAGCACAGTAAGGAAAAACTCCAGAGCATGCTGTCCACTGCACTGCATCAGTTCAAATACTCCGATTGATGAACAAGTATAGAAATAAACTACCCCGGACTAATACGCCCCAAAAGGCCAGCCTTGGTTCAAAAATAAGGTCAGGGGTTAGGGAGAAATTGGCATGTTCTACAGATTGTTTTTGTTTATTTAACGAGGTGAGTCATTAAGTACAAATTATTATTTACAATGACGGCCTGGCAAAAAAGGCAAAGCCTCTTGAGGGAAGGGGGTAGAGGCTAAAAAAATGGATGGAGATGTAGGAGAGCCAAGAATAACACAGCTTAAGGGAGAAAGGACTACAAGATGAGAGCCACAACATAGAAAACTAAAGTGAGTAATGGCTGACATTTATCAAAAAGTAGAATGTTAAAACTGTGCTTAATTTGCTCAGCTTTACATGTGTCATTATTCATTAATGCCAACAGATTCTCTTGTTTGATAGATTTAAGAAGAATGAGTAACCTTTAAATCTTGATCAATCATCGGGGGGGGAATGACACTTAATGCCACCACAAGTTTTACAGACAATGACATCCATCTTTTGCCAGTGTCCAAAACACAAATGTAGGACATTAAAAAATGCCCAGGTTTACAATGAGTCGGAACTGAAAGTTGGAGCAAATGTTCATGAGATATGTTAGACCAAACCAAAGTGGTTGATCTTATACACACCCATATACTATGTGTGTGAGGACTGACCCCGTGGGACCTGGGGACAAACACAAACAACCTGTGGTTTCATTCATTGGATTCAAAGATATGCATGCATCCAAGCCAAGGCAGAAAAACCACATTCATATCTTATATGGGGATATTTTCAGCATTCAGGAATAACACACTTTGCAGGAACTAAAATAAATAACTTTGTTACATCAATATTCCCACACCATTTCTGTGACAAGACATGTTGAAAGACTGATGGTCCAGTCCAGGGGTTCTTCACAACATATGGCATTTCAGCTAGTAGCATGACACTAACCTGAACTACACCAAGAAGTTAGTTCTCACAGGAAGTGACAAATGATCTGTTCCCCCTGCAGACCACGGAGGTACAGCACAGATGAAGAACTCAGAGCCCCCACATCCTCAGTACTGATCTGATCAACTATATTACATTCTAACAATTTGCCAGGAAAGTATGCCAGACACTAGCCATATGACAGATGTCTAGTACCAAAAGTCAGAATATTAGATAGGAGTACATGCCATGTAGGCTATACAGTGTAAGCAACGTTTCACACATACTAGGGCTGCACAATATATCGTTTTTTTAATCGTCTACGCGATATCAACTGGCGCAATATATACGTATTGCGAAAGGCTGCAACATATCGTGATGACACAACATAGCAGTTGAAATTTGATTTTTAAAATGTTACTGCTGTTCTTTTTTTAGTGGTGCCTTTTATGTTTAATCCAATGCTCAATTTGTTCAATAAAAGAATATTAGAAAGGATTTCCTTTCGTTTGTTTCAAAATCAACAAGCACTTTGTTGTATTTTAGAAGAATACTGAAAGCAACAGAAATGCAGAACTGAGTATACTTTAATATCTGTTTATTTATCGCATGTAATATCGTTATCGTGGTACTCAACGATATTGCATATTTTCCTCATATCGTGCAGCCCTATAGCCTACCACACTATGTCAACGCCTCCAGTAACAAGCCGGGGGACATGATGCCATCCCTCAGACATACGAGTCTCTCAAGGTTTTCATCAGCCACCTCCAGCTGTCACCTCACTGTAAATGACCCAACAAACAGCTCATATTGACCAGCGCGATAATCACAGAGCCTGGCAAACGGTTGCTTTTGTCATTAGACTAGCCATAAAAAATATGGGATAGGCTACAGTAACATAGTGAGCTGTCTTACCATAACCCATATGTTCCTCCCTCAACAAGCCCTGGGCATAATCCCCGGCCCGACCTCTGTGTTGGAAGTGATGATATGAACACGGAGTAGTGCTCTTCACACACGTTGTGTTTTGCACCTCTACTAATACTTTATAGGCCTACATTTTCGCTTTGAAATACTACAGGATAACAACATGTAACTTTTGGACAGTTGCCTAGGCTACTTTCTGACTATTTGCTTCAAACTGAGGCGCAAATCCCGGAAACGGTCTCATTAGTCAAGAAATGAGCTCGTGATTGACAGTTTGCCGTGTGGAGTGATGGAATAGACCAATCTGTTGAGGGCGGGGGGGATGATACAATAATCTCCTCCAGGACATTTTCTGAATGATTACTGCAGGATGTAAATCACACATGACTTTATTATTGACATGATTTTATAAACATAATATTGGTTATGATTTTTTTAAAGATTATTTTTGGGGGCTTTTCCCTTTATTTGAAAGTGACAGTGGATAGACAGGAAAGGTGGGAGAGAGAGAGATGGGGGATCACACGCAGCAAAGGGCCGCAGGTTGGACTCGAACCCGGGCCGCTGCAGAGGACTCAGCCTACCTACATAGGGCGCACGCTCTTATTGGGTGAGCTAGAGGTCGCTCCGGTTATGAATAATAATATTATCATATTATTGTCTTTTAGGGGTAATTTTAGCTAGCTACAGCCTTCCTTGTTTAATGGTGAAGTCTGCACCTGGGGGCTCTGACTCTGGGGAAATGGTTTAAACTATGGCTACATTAACCTTCTGTTCAATTACATTTTCCCAAACTCAGGCCTAAACAATAGTTTGATGTCACGGTTTAAATGTACAGGGTGCATGGTTGAAGTTTCATGCTAGGTTCTACCAAACATCTGGCTACACACCAAGTAGAAGAAGGGCTGTTGCACAGATCTCTGAAAAGAGAGAGATTAGGTAGCACCCAGTTTTATATACAGTCTATGGTAGCATCATGTGGAATGCAAACTACCCACTGGGGCTGGCCTTCCTTCATCACTTGACATAAAGTGGCAGCACTCATTATGCAATGAATTGGTTTGTAGTTCTCCCACGTTTATGGCCAATAAGAACACAGCCTTGTGAGACAGCCATTGCAGCTAAAACACTTCAAAGGGTTTAAGGCTCATGCTGCAGAGTTTCCCTCACCATCCGTCACCCCGCAGAAGTTGATAGTTAAGAGGCAAACAGGAAACACTGGGGGCAGAGAGGGACAGCATGCAACAAAAGGTCCCCAGTTAGAATCAAACCAGGGTCATATGGTTTGCACTGTAACCATTTGGCTACTGGGGCGCCTCAGTAAGGAATAATACTATGGGCACCATTAGGAAATGGAGTAGAGGTCACAACTCCCTGCCATTCTCCCCATACAGACGATTCACCATCATTTATTAGGTTGTCCCTCAACAACTTCAGCATTCCCTGAAGCAACTGGTATTAAACCACACAGACTGAGGCCACCAGCGAGTTCCAGATAACTTTGCGTCTTACATGTTAAGTGGAAAACACTTAACATGAAAGACGCAAACTGCTGACGCAAATTCAGTAATATAGCAACGTCCATAGAGTATATAACCAGACATTGCAATTGTATGGTCACCACAGGTGGTATGTGTACTGTTCCATGGGGTCAGTATGGAAAGACTGGTTCCATATGAATACGGAAAATGTTTGATGGGAAAAAAAATATAAGAGAAAAAGTTTTTGTGAATTTATATTTGCAGAAAATGCTGATACAGAAGCTGTTGTACATCCAGTTTTGAATTTCTTTCACAAGTTATTTTACTGTGAGAGCTTGAAAGCAAGCTGTCTGTCTTAGTGATTTAGGAGATTTGGATTTGTGTTTGAAGCTGCTCCTTTAGAAGGATCAAAGTACGGATTGGTTTGACATAAGAAGCAGAGCTGAGTCAGGAGCTCTTTCACAAACACACACAGTAGGCTTCACATCTCCAGTGCACATGTACACACACATACACAGTACAAAATAACTACACACATGTTGCTGAGTCAAACACTATCAAGATATCACAGGGGGCATGTTTATGGACAATCAGGCAAACTTGCCATCTTTCATGTTGTTGTAGCTACAGTATAAGAAAGTAGTCTACACAAACTACACAAAAAAGCCCTCATTCCCTTTCCCTAAGAGACTTTGCCACTTGTCAGGCTGCCATTGTAAATAAGAAAATGTTTAATGACTTGCCTGGTAAAATCAAGTTTGTTTTACATATTCATACATAAATACAGCCAAGAGACATTCATTGGCATTTTTCTTTCTTGTTTTACATCCAATTTGGACTTGTCCATTCCTCTGTATAGAAGTCTTTCTATTAAAGACAAACAGAATTTTAGGCATTTTCATTTTTCAAAAATATTTTATTTGATATTGATCCAGGTACAAGGAAATAAAAGAACATGATTTATCTTACAGGACATGGGAATGAGACTGTAAAAGTTTATTTTCTTGATTCACTCTCTTCTTGGACAAGGACATGCAAGTGAATACAGAAGGTGGTTTACAGGAGAAAACAAATCCTAATGTACTGTACTGTAGAAATGGCATTGGATTGGAGTGTCACCTCACATCCATACTGTACAGAAAGACTTCACCCAACAACTTTCTCTTTTTGTCACTTTTAATCCTCTTTTATAGCAAAAAGGCAAGACACAGATAGGCTACAAAGAATCAACAATATTGAGAAAATGAATAAAAGAGAGGGAAAGCCAAAGTACTTTCATCCTTCCAAAAAGACGTTTTCTCTATTGTCTCGACAAGCAAATTGTGAGCGTTTTGCTCCTTGTGTTCAAAAAAGGTTTGAAGTTTCTTAAGTTTTGACATGAGAGGAGCAGTGCGCTGAACATGCAGGACGAAGAGTGACTCGGACGACTACTGACCCGGCAGCTCACCGTGCTTATCATCTCCTTATGGCCTCGCTGCTCGGCTCTGACAGCAAACTTTACAAAGGAACAAAAAACACATTTTATATTCCACGAATCTTTATGCATATTTCACAATATACTTTTATTATCATTTTAATAAATACAAAACGACACTGTGATTTAAAAGAAAACAATGAGTATTAAAGAGACACTAAAACGCATTAGACATTAGAAATATCAATCTTAATTTGGTATGTTCTTTTACTGACATCTTGTCTTAAGGTGGATGAACCAGCACATTATACTCAGAATCAAAATCCACAGCAGAAAAGAAAAGAGGGGGACGACAGAATCAGACATGAGAGGGATATTTTTGTCAATGAAAATGGAATGGCATAATCAAGTGGAGATGCGTATGGATATATACACATATATACACATACATAAACACCACCAGAATGTAAAATAACCTGAGATACTCTTTGCACCTCATTTCCAGAACACTGGCCACTGGGTGGATGATATAAAATGACGATGGCATGACGACAACAGTACAACAGCATCTGACGGCCTTTTGTTTCCACCCCCTTTTTATCAACATTAGCAGTACAAAAAAAGACAAAACAAACAGTCATTGAACCACAAAAATCCTGAACATTAATATTGAAAACATTGTTGTAAGCAGCGTTTTGTAGTCCATAAAAGGCATACAAATAAACAAGCTTTTTCATTAAAAAAGGACAACCAATAAAAAAACATTGTCTGAATTGACAAAAAAATTGAGATTCAGAGGCTGAGAAGTCGAAAGCGGCAGATAATTAAGTGTGTTTTGTGGCGGTCAGGCAGACAGAAAGTGTTCTGCTCCACACTGTGGCTGTAGACATGAAGGCAGTGGGAACTGCTAGTTAATAACGAAGGCTTTTCTCTGTTTTCACGTCACCGTTTGGAATCAAACAGTGATTCAAAGCTACATTGTAAATCATACACACACACCATTTCTTCTCAAAGGTACTGACACTCGGCTGTGCTGACCATAGTGTATTGGCAACTGAAGTACCAACCTTTAGAGCAACAACTGCTTTAATAGATTATCTAATTTTAACAGCACTAAGCTGGACCCAACAGGTCATTGAGATGTTTTCTTGGATGACACTGTACCACAAATAATATCAAATAAAACTGTAAGTGCTCAAAAAAGCAAACAATATTAAAATGATGAAACTAAAGACAAAAATTCAAAACATAAAAGATGTAAACAAATGATGTTGCTCCACTGGTATTTTAGGCAGGTTTGGGAGTATCATTGCTACTAATCCCAAGAAATACTCCTTTGTGATGTCTGCTTAGCTAAAGTTAAGGCTCTAGAAGAATCATTAATGTGCCTCTGTAAGTGCTATGACTGAAGTATGCATGTGGACAGATTTCACTGACTCCTCCTCCCTTTTGCCTGTTTTATGGTTAGTGTGCTGTTATACTGAATGGAGTGTAAACTCAGTGTAGTATAATTATTCAGGCAGTAAATCAGAAAAACTAAAATTAAAATGCTTGTATAAAAAAAACTCAGTTTGTTTTTCTTCTAAAAACAGGGCAATGGCTGCAGTTGCCCAAAGCCTTGACCACTCAATGTTTCTGATATCAAACAATTGTTTTAGGTCAGTTAATTAGGAATGAAATAATCAACTCAATCACCTACAGTAATACAGTATCCTCTGTGTACAACTCTCCCAGCCTCATATCTGCCTTTCAGACCCTCGGGAACCTTGTATGTCTTCCACCCAACTAGTCTCAACTATGGAAATGGGTGTCTTATTTGTTGCTGTCTATGAGCAAAGCCGTACTCTTTAATATCTCTCTGTACATTAGTATATCATTTTCTTCTCTTTACTTTACAGTACAGGAACTCCTCTTCACATATTCTTCCGGTTCTTCATGTCAGCAGGAGCTATGTTTTTGTGCTTATCACCAAAAATTGCAGTGCAAAAACAATAATTAATAATAATAATGATAATAATTAATGGTAACTATTAACAAACAATGGATTATAAAACAATTATTTTATGGCACAACAGCCACTCAATTCACATATAATACAAATAACCAGATAAAACCAACTGTTTCTGTATATGGAAATTAAAAGCTTAAACTGAATTATTCTTGCATAGCAATGCAACAACAAGTTAAAGAAGATATTTACAGGAACCAAAAGGGCAGTTACCAGAAAATTTGTTCTTGTATAGATGTTTTTTTTTTTTTTTTTTACTTGCCTTTTTCTAACAAAAAGAAAATTACAGTAAGGTAGGAGGTGGAAAATATTTTCTTGAGGACGAAAACATAGTGAGATGTACAGTATGTCTGTGTCTATACATCACATTTACAGTTCTGTGACACTGCTTGTCTCTGCCGTGCCCTCTGCTGACCTCCTTCCCTCTGAGAACTCACAGATGAGGACAAAGTCTGTTGCCTCAACAAGGAGGCCGTCGTTCTCTCGAGGACAGGCTGGGTTTTCTCCAGTTCACATCCCAGCCAGATCACTCTGTGGGAAGCAAGGGAAATTAAAGAAACATGTATCTAAATTGAGAAGTGGCAGGTTTATTTAAAGGAAAAAAGAAGAAACATTTTGGGTAATTAATTAGCGTAGCTTAGCATACATCAGAATTGGAAAACAAACTCTATTGGCAAAGTTTGCTGACACATACAAGGCATTTAACTCTAGGTCACAATAGCTGTCACTATTTTGAACAAATGTACATGATAGATACACAGCTAACAAAGATACTGTACCAAGCTAAACAAAAATTAGCTAAAGGCTGAAAGACTGGAAAATGGCTAGCCTGAGTTTCTCTAAAGTTTAAAAAACAAGCTCACTCATTAACATGTTGTTTGATTAATCCATACACAACTTGTGTGCTGTAACTCCTCAGTGACAGCCAGGTGCAGTGACCTCCCAGAGTCTTGTTGTCACAGTAAAGTTGTGAGGCAGTTATGGTCCGAACTGTTGGACTACACAATATGACTTTTTTTCACAATTTCTTTTTTGTCACTACACATGCAGTGCCGTATATTGTGAAACCCTGCTGTAAAATATGGAATTACTCACATAACTCTCCTGAGTACTGTCCCTGTCCATTGGTCCCCAGGAATTCAGCGTGCTCTGTGGCGGTCCACTGCTGTGGCTGTCGTGGACCTTCGGCCTTGCGTGGTCCTGTCGAGCCCTTGGAGGAGGCTGTGCCAGAGGAGCTGTGACCACCAGGAGAAGGAAAGGATGGTTTGTTGTATGGCAGACATCCGTCCTCTGAAAACACAGAGGGATGGAAAGGTATACGGAAAGTTAGAAAAACAGACACATGACTTTTAGTGGTGCAGTGAAACACATCTAACATCTGATGCATTAAGAGACAAAGAGCACTTTGCAAACCACCCCCCCACCCCCTCCTGACATCTGCAGAGTGGCGGTGCCAACAGGCTATGCCAGGGCGTGCCACAGAGAGGACTCTCAGCCTCACACATGGCCTTGCAGCTACCAGCCTTATGATGGGGTAAATACAATAACACGACCGACCAGGTACCACTGGCTGCTGTGGCACCCCCTGCTGCAGGGCAGCATAACATTGACCCTCAGCAGTCTCCGTCGTTGCGTGAAATCTCATCAAACTGCTCCCCACTGCTCTGCTAATGACTGCAACAGAGTCTGCCCCGACCTCAGTGGATTCTACTGTGAATCAGTCAGCACTCTGACACATAAGGGAATTCACCTATGGGATTTTTTGTAAAGATGCTGATTGTGGCACCTGTCTTTGTCTCACAGTCTCAGATTAACTGTCTGAGAAAGTCCTGGCACAAAGAGGCCAGGCAGCACAGCATGGAGAGCTCTAATGGTCTCTCTCATTCA
This sequence comes from Sander vitreus, assembly GCF_031162955.1. Classification (NCBI taxonomy): domain Eukaryota; kingdom Metazoa; phylum Chordata; class Actinopteri; order Perciformes; family Percidae; genus Sander; species Sander vitreus. The sequence continues at coordinate 1,419,383 of NC_135857.1, forward strand.
CACACACACACACGCACGCACGCACGCACACACACACAGATGGGGTTTAGAGTGGCTGCTGTTTGTGTGAGAAAAGAAAGCCAAAGCGATTAGAGTGCATTTCAGTTGCTGGGGCCTCCTGCCTTTCTTGGAGCGGAGCAGGATGATATTGGCAACAGTTACAGGGGCAATGGGGAGGCTGAGGGGGGAATTCTGGAAACCAGAGCAAGTGGCAGACAGTGCAATCTGTTCATGGGAGCCCAGTCTCAACGCAGCATGAAAGCTAACTTCAACACAAGAAATCCCTCACTGTCAAAACACCGCAGCAGCAAAACTCCTGTGTCCTTGTTGTTTTCTTGCAATTTTGCGATGAGCGATCTCTTTATTAAAACAAGTACTTCAGCCAAGAACAGGAACATCTCCACTTGTTTAGAATGTGAAGCCTAGAGGTTTTATTGCCTTCGTAATGAATCGTTGGAAGTCAGCAAAAATAATTTAAGTGATTTTGTTTGGTTGGAAAGTGGTGTAGTACTATATATTACACATCATTTTGTTAGCCCTTCTTTTTTAGAAATAAATAGGGTAGGTGCTTAAGTAAAGCCGAGAGTGCACCACCCAAGGGCGTAAATCTGATCTAACAGTAGGGGGGGACAATAAACATAAAATTTCCGAAGAGCAAATTTTGAAGGGGACACAAATAATACTGCCAATTATACTCGTAGAGGGCATGTGTACACAGAGGAAAGCTTTAATACTATCACTAGTGTAACATGGAGACTGTACCATTATCCTTCTTTTCAGTGTTTCTCTTGATTCAGTGAAAAAGCTGACTAAATTGACCAAAATATTCTTCTTTAAAACCATGTATTTATTTTTAAGTTGTTTACCATTAAGCCACAAAAATACCTTAAAACATAATGACTTATTTAGAAAAAGTGTCCCCATATAAAAGAAATACAATACTTTTGTACACTTGTTAAATTAGCTGATCATAATGTAAATTAGTGAGCCACTGGTGAAGATCATCTGCTCACCCTGACAGACACACACCTCCACAAATATGAACTGAGATCAACACACTTACCTGAGACTCTCCACCTGACTGTCCCTGGTCTCCCTGAGACTCTCCACCTGACTGTCCCTGGTCTCCCTGAGACTCTCCACCTGACTGTCCCTGGTCTCCCTGAGACTCTCCACCTGACTGTCCCTGGTCTCCCTGAGACTCTACACCTGACTGTCCCTGAGACTCTCCACCTGACTGTCCCTGGTCTACCTGAGACTCTATACCTGACTGTCCCTGGTCTCCCTGAGACTCTACACCTGACTGGCCCTGGTCTCCCTGAGACTCTACACCTGACTGTCCCTGGTCTCCCTGAGACTCTCCACCTGACTGTCCCTGGTCTACCTGAGACTCTATACCTGACTGTCCCTGGTCTCCCTGAGACTCTACACCTGACTGGCCCTGGTCTCCCTGAGACTCTACACCTGACTGTCCCTGGTCTCCCTGAGACTCTCCACCTGACTGTCCCTGGTCTACCTGAGACTCTATACCTGACTGTCCCTGGTCTCCCTGAGACTCTACACCTGACTGGCCCTGGTCTCCCTGAGACTCTACACCAGACTGTCCCTGGTCTCCCTGAGACTCTCCACCTGACTGTCCCTGGTCTCCCTGAGACTCTCCACCTGACTGTCCCTGGTCTCCCTGAGACTCTACACCTGACTGTCCCTGGTCTCCCTGTCCCTCAGTTCTTTCTGTCTCCTTTGCCTGTGACATAGTGACGTTAGTATTTCCATAAGCACCCATTCTTATAAAGATGTTACCAAATTGTCTTGCTATAAGGACTTAATGTACTTACTTGGCGTTTTGGTGTACTGAAAAAGGATCTTATGTCTGTTTTTCTTTTCTCTGTCATTTTTAACAACAACACAAATCTTTAACGTCAGATGTCTAAATATGAGTTAGGTTCATAGGTTCACCACGCAGTCATATTATAATTATGAAATGATCTTGCGTCCTCCACATAAATATATTAGGTTTCTTCTGGGACAGAGGATATATATTTAACTGATCAGCTACTTAACTTCATATTCAGCAAAACACAACTGTAGATCTTCAATATTAACCCTAATGTCAGTTCACACACATAACGTTAGGCTTATCGCAGTGGTAACGTTAGTTGTAGTGGGTGCATTTCTATCCAGCAAGCTATAAGCTAGGTAACGTTACATTATATTACACTAACATAGCAAACATTTTGTCATGACTAATTTATTAATTACTCAGCATCATTTCTATTTGAGAAAAGAACAACTTCATCCGATGGTTAATGTGAATAAAACAGCCTTGAACAGCTTACTCACTACACTCCTGTCACTACCTGATGTGACTGTGAGTCTAGTGCAGATCCTAAGGTACAGCAGGCAGTGGACCAAACCACTGTGAGGCAAGGGAGGGGGGACTCAAAATGTTTCTAAACTTAAAAAGCATTTTTTTGGGTTTGTATTGTTTTACTACTTACACAGATATTTTAAGTATACATCATTATGTTATTTACAATACACAGCATTGTTGCAATGATATTTCTAGGGGGGGGACAACCCTTAGATGGGCCCCCCGAAACCCCTGGGATTTACGCCCTTGGCACCACCCTAACATGATATGTGATTGGCTTAAGTGAATGTTTTGTAACCATGCTAGCAGCATGGCTCTAGCGCTGGTCTGTCCATGCATCTGTCAGTTCAACATTTGGTGCAGATGAAATTGTCTCAAGTCAGATGGATTGTAAAAGAATGAATCTGAATAAGTTTACTGATCCCCTGACAAAGCAGTCTGCCTGTTTGCATGGCTGTAGTACCTGTTTTGTGTCCCCTGCGCCCGTCCTCAGCTCGGTCCATGGATCCCAGCCTGTCCTGAGCCTGGCGATGATGATGATGTTCCAGAGAAGTGCGTGTCTGTCTGTCAATGGAGCTCTTCGTGTCATCTAGCCCAGACAGGGGTCCTGACAAAGGCGTGCGCTCCAGAGATGAAGCCTTCCTATCTGTAGGGGGTACCATGCTGCTCACACTGCGGGCCCCCTGGATACGGCCCTGCCCCTGACAGGGAGGAGGCTCAGGGGGAGGAGGTAGGTCTGTGCCAAAAGGGGAAACCCACATAATGAATCAACTAAAGCCATAAATTACTTATTAGATGTACTTTACTCGTATGAATCTAAAGAATCATGTCCAGACACATTTCCATCCAATAATATAAATTACATATTGATATAACTCCTTGTTTATAAAACAACAACAGCTGTTTCAAGAGAACTTTCTACATAAACTATTTAAAATGTGTTTTCAGTCACTGCCTCACCGTCTGCACCAGCATCTCTCCGGTGGGGTGCTGTGCCCTGGCTTCGGGGTTTGCGTGTTGGCCTGGAGGCCCTCTGGTGGCCCAAGCTGTGTGTGCCGACTGTGCTGCCATCTGTTGAGAATGGACTGCTGGGCCGAGGCCTGTGGGACAAGCCTTTACCTGCAAGAAGGATACAGAACCACAAGCCAGCTGGTTAATAAAGACATTAAGGCTGAGGCTGTCATCAAGAAGTATAGAGGTTATCAATCAAGATTCAAAAACCTATTAGAAAACTAAAAGGTAAAGGTTTTCATTAGAGGAGAAGGCACTTTGGAGGAAGCCTGTAAAAGGTTGCAAGTATAACATTTCACCCAGTTATTACTCATTTAACCCAAGAAAGCCAGAGTGCAAAAGCCAGATCAGAGTTGGAGATAGAGAGATATCCGCAGTCCAGCCATGTACAAAAGGTGCCATGCACAACCTGGGCACAGTGTCCACAAGCAGCAGAGGAAATCCAACATGAAGCCAACATTATCGGGGAAAACATCAGCCAATGGATGACAAGAGGAAGAATCAGAGCAGAAAGGAAGAAATCATCTGCCACTGGTAGAAGTTGCAGTCCAGCAGTGTGTAGCCGGTCTCCACACACCAACCTCTCTTGCTGAGGCTCGTGCCCTCTAGGCGGTAGCCTGCCTTGTCTGCAGCGGCCACCAGGGCCTGGGCAAAGCTGCAGTGGGTAAAGATGGAGCCATCAGACGAACTACCCAAACTGGACCTATGGCTGGAGAAATTACGGTCATCCTCCGAGGCTGAGCCCCACCCATTCACCATGGACCCTGTGGGACACCACAGGTTGCAGCAAGTGTGAATGTGTGTGTGAATGAATATCTTTCTTCAAAACAATCAAATTCTACCGCATCATGTTCATACTTTTGAGCTCAGTGGCCATAACCTTATGGACATATGATCTGATATTTTGAACACCTGTGCTATGATTCCACATTTGGATGAATGAATGTACTGAGTGATCTTATAAAAAAAGAGGTAATATTAACCTCCTCCATTTAAATTAATTTCATATTTGCTGCAGGGCATTTCTCTTCTTGCAGGTGAGTGCTTTTGTACAGTCATTCTGTTCTGGCCTGTCCTCTTTCATCAACTCCAAACACATTCAGGACATATATTGCGGGCGCACACACACACACACACACACACACACACACACACACACACACACACACACACACACACACACACACACACACACACACACACACACACACACGAATGTACACAGTAGAACAGCAGGACTGGCATCAACTCATTTTGCTCTTCTTTTGATAAAGAACAATGAGCGCACCTGTGCAGAGCAGAGTTAGCTAGAAAACGGCCTCAGGTGACACAGATGAAGCATCTCACAAAACAGTGTATTAAATCAAACACCTGGTGGTATGCAGTGCACACAGTGTTCTTCATTCCTGTTTAAAAATGCACAGCCACCACTGTCTAAAAGCTGCTTTAAGAAAGGAGAGATTTTTGAACAAAATCAAGGTATGCCATGTACAGCTACTGAAGTTTTAGACACACATGCTACACATGTACAGTATGTTACTTTAAATATGATTAAAAGAAGCTACTGTAAGTATTTCTTCATGCTTTGATTTTTTTCTTCACATAAAAGCTAGGCCAGCACTTTAAATATAAAAGTACCAGCATGCCAATAAAAAATATGCCACTTTGGCAAGCAAAAACACAGGGAACAGTCGGCTAATGTGACAGCTTTCAGTGGGACTGGTTTGGCAGACTTTGCTTAAGTGGCACGAACCCAAGTGCTGTGCTCACACACTCTATCTCTCCCTCACACAGAACACAAGAATGATGTGATTGAACAGAGAACAGGGGAGGTGTGAGGGTAAAGGTTGTAGAGGGAGCAATGGGGACAAAAGTTAGCAGCAGGATTTATTAAAAGGTCAGTATGATACAAAAGTTGGAATAATCTTGGCCAGGGCAGTTAGCAGAGTTCAGCGATTTAAATAAACATAACTCACACATATATTAGCTGCAGTAATACGAGATTTGTCTCTCAGATGGTACAATACAATATGATACATTTAAAATGTCAAATAATACTTGGCATTATGATTGTGGGCTATTTATTTATTTAAGAGTTTTTCAACTTCTCCATCTGTGAGTCTCTGCGTCTTAAACCATATATCTCAAATAATAAATCACATAATACCAGCTGAAAACGGGGCCAAAGAAGTGGTTACTCAGTCACTGGATGTTCAGGGAATTGCACCTTCAACAGCTGAAGTTGCAACAGATGTGCCTCCTATTGCAGTAAAATTGTCTCAGATTAATGGAAGCTTCTATAAAATATAAGCTTGCATAAAGTAGAGAACCCCTTACACAACCCATTTTTATAGCACTACCTGAAATCCAAGGCAGTAACTACTTCGAGCCCTCCATCTTGCCTTGCTATTTTCTTTGAAATTCTTTTTTAAGAGTTTTTCTCAAAGAAAGAAAGACAGCAATTCCACTGGGTCCAATCCTCCCACAAAGAATAGAGCAGATATTGAAGTATAGGCAGTGCCAGCCAAAGCACAGAAGCTTCCAACTCCTCCGGCTCAGCGAAGGAACACTGCCTCAGCAAATCACATCACAGAATGACTTTTCAGTTGCACTAACTGCCACTTTCTACTGCTGAACCTCTGGAGCACTTCTATTCTCAGAAATAGCAGTCCAATCAAACTGTGATCATTGTCACATAATTTGATAAAAATTCAATCAAGTTTTCTTTTTGCCCTAGAAATGTGCGATTTCTTTCTGTAGCTCCAGACAAAGGTTTGCACTACGGGTCTGTCATTTTATCGTGTCTTGAACGAGAGCAATGGGCCAAGCCATCCACTCTAAAAACCACTGGCTGACACCTCCCGTGCTCTACGCACTGTTAGAGAAAGGCCAGTAAACGGGCGATAGTTGGGGGCAGTAAAAACCCGCCCAGGTCCCTCCTGCCACTAAAACTGATTTATACTGACGGAAACCCTAATCTGCATGTCGTTAGGGAGGAAAATCATTCCCCCTGACGAGCAGGCGTCTCTACCTGCCGTCAGGAGACGTGACCCTGCTCCTCACAACCCTGGCAAGGCTTTATGGGAGAGTAATCGCCTAGAACAGCCCAGCTTCCAGCTCATTGTAGGCGTAACAGCCTCACTGCTACCACAGCTCAGCTTTACACGACCTATAACGCCTAAACACAAAAGCCAGGTAACACCTGTGTTCACTGTATCTCTCTGGCTCAAGCAAGACATGGCTCTGCAATACCCAAAACAACACCAATATTTACATTTATCTGCCAAAAAATTTGTTGTATTATCTCAGAGAATAGAATTACACATTGGAAAGCCTGTGCAGACAATCTGCTGGAGAAAAATGGCCACCAGAGGAGAAGGCTGGCTTTTTTTTCTGGGGCATCAGTGAAAATGTTTGATTTACTGGCCTTTGGTTTAACATTATGAAAACAGACCTATTTCCATATTATTAAAACAACGACAAATCTATCAAGCGAGGCTCGACAGGAATCTCACTCCTACCCTCCCCTATTTGTATAGCCTCAAAATGGTGGCCACAATAAATCTCAGCAGTTTCCCCTATCCTCCCTCCCTTCCTCCCGCTAACCCTGGAGCTGTGACCGTGTCTGTGTTGTAAACCGATGGGGTGCGAGGAGACTTGCAGAGAGATAAGAAAAAGTAGTGCTGTCTTCAGAGTAATACAGTGGCGGAGAGATGCAGTAGATTAGGGCCCAGTTGCTGCTTTATATTCCTCTAAATACATCAGCAGTAGCATGTGTCAGCGTAACCAAAGCCACTGTTCCATCATCCAATGGAAAACTACTCCTTAGGGCTGCCACTGGCAGCACTGTCAACCCTTCTATTCTCATGCCTTCTCTCTCAACTGTCTCAGCTCCTCTACCTTCACATACAGTATATTTCCTATTCGCTCCCTGTTTCTTTCCACCCATAAATTACCCAATATGGATATTATTTTTTAGTATTCACAAGCTGCATTTCGTTCCACAGTGTACATAAGCAATACTCCCTGCTCCCTGTTTAGGGAATGTCAGTTAAGGGAACTTCCCTCGACAAAAATCCTCCATTTGGGACATCCTGCAACGTCACCAGTGTAGATATCACGTCCTCTGTGCATTACCCTGGTAACGTAAACACCTTGGATACGTTGCTGCTACTGTGGAAATGTTACACTACTGAAATAATATATTAAAGTACATTAAATGATACTAATAAAAACATATTCAATTACAATGTATGTAATTTGGGAATAAATGTGATTGGATTATTTTACAAGATGTATAGTGTCATTCCAGCAAGGCGCTATGACTGATGGGTAATCTTGCTTGTCAACGTCCGGCGAAGTGATGAACCGTTGTTCAGCTCTTCCCTACACAGTTCCCTTTAAACTTAGCATTTTTAATCCCTATGGTTTGGAATCTTACTTAACATGGCTGAATACCCTGTGCAGTCCACTTTGCAGGGAACTACTAGGCGATGGGAACACACCCACAGACTTTATTGGAAGACCTGATAGATATACAGTGCTACAAGGTTACACCACACCAGCGTTTTGTATAACGACTTGTCTCTATATTGCATGATAGCCAAATGTCATACATTTTCCAGAAATATCGCTTCAGTTTTACCCTGTAGTTTATAGATGGACAGTGTGGCCTGGTCAGTATGAGAGCAGCAGTCCAAAACGAAGCTCTGCCGCTGCAATGTCCTGCCCTTCATATGTCCCCCTGACAGACGGCTGTAAAAGTTTTCAGTGAGTTGTAAAAATGGAAATGGTGCCTCTAGTCTGCAATGGAATATGCCGCACGTGAAATGTATTTCAAATCTCCTCGGGAAGGTATGGGTGGCACTGGCTCTGGTGCTATGTGCGTGTTAAATCACAGTCACTCTCCCCTGCTCGCCTTGCCTCTCCCTCCTCTTAATTTCCCTCTCACTATCCTGTTTAAAATTCATGGACTTTCTTATCTCTTTTTTGAAAATTATAATTATAATTCCCCAGAGTCTGCCAAAAGTGCTTCAAAAACGTGATTGAGCGACACTCAGTAAGCATGTTCACATAAAAATGTACGCACAGCACACTGATGAAGAACATGTCATGAACAACGATCCATTTACTGTGAGACAAGATGTAGCAACAATGGGAATTTAATGTTTCCCCATTTAGAGTAATTAGAACGTCATTTTGATTTAAACAATAAATAATAATACAGTTTACTTGTACACATGCATACATATGTATAGCACAAACAAATGCTGTATTAAAATACATTAATATGCTTAAAAAACACGTCAACAAAAAAGTGCCCAAATAGCCAGAATTCAGAATCAACCTTACCTGTTAAAGAGCTGTCCAGGTTGTCCATGCTAGACCCTGGTGTGTGCTCAATGCCGCGGGGATGCCTGGCTCCATAGCCTTCATCCTCATCCTCTTCCTCGTCCTCCTCATCCTCATCAGGCAGGTCAGTCTCCAGGTCAGAAACCATTGTGCTCGACACGTAGCCCACAGGAGGAGCTGGAGCCTGGGGAGGAAGAGAGCCGACCTGCATGTGCCTGGGGAGAGAAAGAGACAGCATATTACTCTACTGGACTCGACATACAGTTTATATCTTGGAATGAATAAAGAGTGTATTCAGTGGTTTCTATGCCACAGGATGGTGAAGAAATAAGGATGTATGTGGAAGTGTAGAGCTAATTTTAGAGACCTCTTCCACAAATTCTACGTTGCTGCTTGCATGCTAACACAATGACCCACTAATTGCTGCTGTGGATGGCACAAAGGCATGCTCTCCAAGCCTGTCGACACATGGCTGTCACCTCAGTGGCAACCCGCTCTGCTGACAGCCACGTTTCTTTGAGTAGCGCAATGTCTTTGACGCGGTTTGCAGTGGGAATTGGTTGTAATTACTGGCCCTCTGGTGTTGTCAAAGATGCTCTCTAACCAACATATCCATTACTGGGTAACATGACATCTCCTTCCTGACAAGGCTTCCCTGTCACTCCCCCTCCCCCCCCAACCCCTTCACACTTCCCTATTATGAATGAATGCCTGTCTCTCATTCTCTCTGCGTTGCCGACAGAATGAGGCATGGCCTTCATCTGACTTGCATGAGCACCACAACAATGGAATGTGCTGTATGGGTGTGGGGGGGAATAAACAACGGTGGGTAAAAAATTGTGTCTCTTAGAGTGAGCAAAATACAGTAGTCGCCTAAGTGGTAGCATGGGCCCATTAAAATAAAATGATTAATGGGTTTATCTCCGCTGCACACACAGTTGACAAGAAGAATACTGCAGGACCAAAATAAATCCTGGCAGCAGTACATGCAGAGCAGAATGTACAGTAAGCATTTCAAAATGACAACAATGTATATATTATCAACTATAACAAGATATCTTTCAGGATGGATGGATAGATAGACAGATAGATCTGTATACAGCTTTAATGCTGCAGTGTTTACCATGTCTGCTTTGCCATGTCAAGTTGGTATGCTCTGGTCAGTTCATCCAAATGGGCCTGGAGCATGGGCTGCATCTCGTCCCGAGGAGAAGGGGTAAGGGTGGCTGTGGACTGCTGTCCAAAGGACACAGCAGCTGGGGAAGAAGCAACCCCTCGGATGGGCGGGGTGGGAACCCTCTCCTCCTCCTCCTCCAGCTCATCCTCCATGCCCTGGTGAAGATAGGTCTGCACGGGCATGGGCGGGCCCCAACCATCACTCTCATACCTGATGTAAGAAGAGATGTTTACTGCACAAAAGTTCTCACAATTGATGTGTTAAATTGTGTGTCCAATATTTAGTCCCATGTAGGGCTGCAACTAACAATAACTTTTTATTATTTGTATTATTTAATTGATTCATCTTAAGATCATTTTCAGATTTAATTTTCTGTTAATCGACTAACTGATTATTCAACTAATTGTTTCAGGTCTTGCCTGACCATCTATATTTAAAGAACATAAGTCACCACAACAAAATGTAAAAATGTATCACACATTAAACACAGCACCTTTATTTAGAAGCTATGCTTAATGTGAAAAGAAATTGGAAATGACATAAGGACAGAAACAGAACTACATTAGTGTCTGTGATATTGGTAATGTCCCCACATGTAAAAAGGTTACTGAAAAAGGAAGGGAATCGCAGACATCATATAAATATTTTAAGCGAAATTCCTATATGCCAATTTAGAGCTTTGTGACCTTGTCCAACTTTCAAAAGAATTTGTTAGACGACAGTCCTGAGAGGAATCATGGAGGTAGTCAGGCTTCACTTCTTCATAGCTGTGCTTATACACGCTGAAATAATACTAGCCATAAAGAAAATGTTCATTAAAGAAATTTGTCAGTGCACACTCCATAGGACATAACTGGTTTAATCTGCTGCCATTAAGAGCAGCCTCAGATTTACAGCGCACAGGACTCTTCATTTACCAGATAGCCTATTAAAGCAGATGATTCTCCCACATTGGAAATAGGAGTAAGAGGACATAACACCTACTGAACCAAAGAGAGAGACACACACCATCACTTAAATAAGCCTCTGTTGCTTTGTACTTACAGTAAAGTATGTCTGAAGTTAAAATGTGTCAGCTGATTTTAAAAAGTAATGTAATTAGTGTATAACTAAGCTTAAAAAGTGATTAGTATCGCATCAAACATCTATAAGAACTCTGGCAGCTTTTTACATCTATTTCAAACTCGGAGGTGGATAACACTGTGCTGGTATAAATCCCCCACTCTGTCCGTCTGTCTTTCGCTTTTCTCTTATGAAACAATGCAATTATCATTTTTTCCAACTATGGAATTCAGCAAATAGTTCATCTGAAACCATCTGTGTGTCTACATGCTAGTAGCAGCAGCAGCAACAGCAGGAGACTACATGAACATTGTTTTTTTCCTCCTCCATTTATTTTCCAGTCATGTAGTCTTCCCATTGATTGAAGACAGGATCGGCAGATAGTTTGATCTGCAGCCATCTGTATGAGTTTAGGTGTATGAGTGTATATCTGGCTGCCTGTGGAAACACACACACACATTGATCCTTCCCTTTTCTCCAGATGTATAGTAGTACAGTAATTAGCTGCAGAGAAAGCAGAGCTGGACCCTGTTATTGCACACAGAAATGTGTGGTGTTGCTTACATTGGCAAGCGCTGACTTTTTTGTTCCAGCAAACAACACACTAGATTCTCTGCTCCTTACGTAGTCACAGAAGGAAACACACAATGATAGCAAAAGGCAAGCTCAAGTGCAAATACATTAAAGATGGCAATCTCTATGAGGTGCAGTCAGTAGACATTGGGGGTTCACTGTAATGCTACCATCTGTGGCTGTTCATTTTACAAAATAAGAATATAAGTATTCAGATTTATCTTGGATGTTGGCGGGGCTTATAGAGTAAATTGTCAGAAATAGTGTACACTGCTATTATATTTTCTGTGTTTTCTACTTCCATTTTTACCCCTCATACATTTACTTATTAGTTTTGCTGCCCACAACATAAACAAAATTACATTTGTAACATAATATTTTAACCATTTACCTAGATGTACCTACATTATTCCTAAATATATATGCTGTGCCTAAACTGAGACTAAATAAAAGCTGTGCAGAAGATTTTAAAGTGTTCATATTATGCTCATTTTCAGGTTCATAATTGTATCTAGAGGTTATATCAGAATAGGTTTACATGGTTTAATTTTCAAAAAACACCATATTTATGTTGTACTGCACATTGCTGCAGCTCCTCTTTTCACCCTGTGTGTTGAGCTCTCTGTTTTAGCTACAGAGTGAGACATCTCACTTCTGTTCCATCTTTGTTGGGAGTCGCACATGCTCAGTAGCTAGGTAAGGACTACTAGCCAGTCAGAAGCAGAGTATGAGGGCGTGCCCTGACAGTACCTAGGTAAGGACTACTAGCCAGTCAGAAGCACAGTATGAGGGCGTGCCCTGACAGTCCCTAGGTAAGGACTACTAGCCAGTCAGAAGCACAGTATGAGGGCGTGCCCTGACAGTCCCTAGGTAAGGACTACTAGCCAGTCAGAAGCACAGTATGAGGGCGTGCCCTGACAGTCCCTAGGTAAGGACTACTAGCCAGTCAGAAGCAGAGTGTGAGGGCGTGCCATGCTAGCAGCTAGGCGAGCGTTATAACGTGTGTTCCAAAGTGACCACGTTTGTCTCTGAAGTAAAGGCTGGACTACAATAGAGCTGTTTGGAGCAGTTTGTGAACAGTGTTTTCTGTTGGAGATGTTAAGTCCCTTTGGGGGGGACTTTGGGCTTTTTCACTTTGTAAACCTATAACGTGCGCAAAAAAGATGTATAACAAAATAAAGGAAAGGGAAAAAGCCAAAAAGCATAATATGAGCACTTTAAAACAAATACAAGTCAAAATTGCATTGGGCCGCATTGTATGATTTTTCATTTAAAAATGGAGGGTGTGTATATAAGATGAGAATTAATTGGCTTTAAATGTCTTCGAAGATAAATACGAAAAATATTGACAGAAATCTGAAAAGCTCTCTTGGCCATATTGAGATGGTCCTAAGCTTCAGCTTGTCAGTTTCCACTCTTCTCTCAAATCGCTCAATGTGCCGGCTTCAATATCTGATCATGAGGTAAAACTGTGCAACATCGGTGAAATTTTGTCCTGCACTGAACACTGTTCATATCCGAGTAATGTATTCCTATTTGTTTAAAGCCCTATTAGACATACCCTCCTCCGTCATGATGCTCATTGGGATAAAGGTCCATCTCAGTGCCAGGGAGAGGGTGAACTGGGGGAGGGGGCAGGGGAACATTGGCCCAGTTGGATCCATTGGCTTTAGTGGGTTTGGAGCCAGCCTTGTTCTTCTTCTTCTTTCCTCCCTTTCCACCTACAAACGGAAAGAGTGCATTTAAGAGACACAGTTGTTGAAAATTAGATTGTAAAAGAAAATCAATTAAAAACTAATATACAAGTGGGGTAGCATTGCAAATTACAGGAGCTGCTATTGCCATGTGACAAATGTATATCCAGAAGAAACTCAATTTAGTCCAAACATGCTACTTAGATAACAGATACATTTGGACTCAGTTTCAACATACCCTTGGAAAATCGTACACAATTTCAAACACAAGATTTCAATGGACTCCTGCCTCTGCTTACACAGAGAAGCTCAAGGTTGCCGGATGAAAAGCTTGCTTCCATTGATTAATTGACTGAAAAGCCTCAAATCTCCATAGAAACAGGAGAGAACGGCAGTAAACGAGGTTAAGGCAGACCTTTGTGCGCCAACCATCCCTCAGTTTACCCTTTCACACCAGGCTTTCGGCTCCACAATGAAATATCTCTCTTCACAACATCATCATAATGAATGGCTTGTGTAGTGTCAGTGTGTCCCTAATGGAATTCACTGAGAGTCTATTACTACTTTCATTTCTTTTATTACACCAAAGAGCCGCTAACCCCATCCATTTCCTCTCATATCCCTCCAACACCAGATTCTCCTCTGTCCCATCCATCTTTATAAATCTGCCAGCCAGGTCAATACTGGGTTTTATACGATTCGGTCACAGTGGAAGAAACCTATATTTCTTTTAAACACATTTGACTTCAAGCCCATATCGGTTTTAAGTTGAGGTATATAAAATATGCACATATACCTAAGGCCTAAAACACCTTGATGGAAAATTAACTCTTGCTAAGATTAAATCATCAGGGAAATGAAGTCAATTTTGATCAAAAGGTTTTGAACAAAAACATGAATATTATATATGTTTTTACATTAACTTCAACTACATTTTAGAGCATTTGTTGTTCATATCTACTTTTTATCATTTCATTTTTTATTTTGATTACATAATATATATACAATTAAAAATACTGAGGTAGAAGACATCTGTTTCAGTTACTTTAACCTTAGTTACTTGCTCCTTTAGTAATTCTTTCCTCACTGGTATACTGGAAATATATTATTCCAACTTTCACAAAGGCAAGAGTTATCTCCTTGTATAATTAACGGGACCTGTTGACAGTTCAAACCACAGACCTGTGATACTGGTGTATCGTGCACCTCAATGAGTAGAACATGTTACCCTAACATTAGGGCTGCAAATATGATGATTATTGTCATTACCAATTTATTAATTTTTTTGATAAATCTGTAATTGTTTGGTTTACAAAATGCCAGTATTTGGTGGAAAAATGCCTAAACCTCAAGGGGACATCTTCAAATTGCCTGCCTTGCTCAACTTACAGTCCAAGACCCAAAGATATTTAGTTATTTAGTTGACTATCACAAAAGGCAAAGAAAAGTAGCATATCCTCACAACTGAGAAGCTGGAAGTAAGAAATGATCTGCGTTTTTGCAGGAGAAAATTATTAAAATTGCTTTTTTATTTAATCACTGAAATTGCTGCATGCACAATCAAGAGATACAAGTTTAAAATGTACACTTTGTACATTTTGTTTTATCACATAGCATATTGCCTCACACTATCCAATAAGTTAATCACACACTGCCTAGCATCTCCATGTTGTGTGATCCTGTACTATACCATTTCTTTTTGAGCATTATGGTTTATTAATATATAACTTTTCTCATATGGACGGGGAGTTGGGAGACAGACTGAACAGTATTTGCATGTATAAATCCATTTGCAGCAGTGCCTCTCTACCATTAAACTCTTAACAGCTCAACCCAGTAAACACCTCAAACTGACGTCACCAGCCTCACAGACTAGTGAAAGCCGTCTTTGGAAACTCTGTTGAACACATTTGTATCTGTCAACTGTTGGTTAGCCTTCGCTGCCAAAGGCCTGTAATCACTTCTCCCAGTGCCACAAAAAGCTGCCAATACTGCATCTTGTGCAATGTAACATCATGCACTCTAATGTAATCTAATAAACTGACTCGACTCAGGCACGGTAAGAGTACATCACTGTCATCAAAAGAAACGTACAGAGGCATTGAGGTACATTTCTATTGATTTTCATGGAAGCCACATGGCAGAGATATAAGAAACTCTACCCAATATGTTTTAAGTCCAGAACATTCTGATTATGTTACTATTATAAGTCTTTTACCAGAAAGAAGAACAAAAGCACTTCAAAGAGGAGCATGGTAACAATGCTAGGGCGGGGGTGGAAATATTAGGCATGAAGAGATAGGAGAAGTGTCAGAATAAGATTAATAAAGAATGGAAGTAATAAAAGAAACAACTGTAAGCCCAAGGCAGGCAGCACCACAGTGTAAGTATAGTCTGAAAGTAATTGGGTTTCCTAATCGTACCTCTGGGCGACGCTTGACTTTTACCAATAAATGGTGAGCTGACGTGATTGTTCAATCATCCTTAGTCCCTCCACACAAGACCAGCCATCAATATTGTAAATGAGCCTCTTCTAGGGAAAGATGGTCTGGCACTGGAATTACAACAGCTCACCCCAAATATGAAAAATACAGAGAGAGAGAGGCTGTGGCTGGGAGCTATACAGGAATTACACAGCGAACCCATCTCCTATGACAAAACTGGGCCTCTCTTCAAAGGGGAACTCGTACTAAATATAGATTCAGCGTTGGGTATTTATACCCAAGGTTTGGGCGCTCCCAGCCTATAACTGTAGGGCTGCATAGCCTTGAGCTTGCTCTGTTTTCATTGGGTGCGTTGGTACTGAGGGGCAAAGCCACAGAGCAGAGACTCTAGAAAGACTATGCAGCCAGATATAACTTATGACTGGGAGAATAATTTCAAAAAGGACATTAAAATAGCTGAAAGCCATGTATCATCATTTTTGTTTTTGCTTAGTTTAAAACAATAACAACAACAACATATTATATAATGAGGTGGGATATATATATATATAGAGAGGGCAGGAGCACAACAGGTCACACACTACATTGGACTTCACAAAATCGTAGGCTTTGTAGCTTCATAAACAGCCTGAGTGTGAGGGAAGCGCGGAGTCTTCAAGGTCTCAAACTGCTACAGAAAACACAGAAAACAGCAGCTACCTCTTCTCCCCTACATGGGGAAAGGTTTTAATGAGCAGCTTCATGTCCCCAGTGGAGATCCATGCTGCCATGAAAGCTGCTCTATTTCTGTTCCTTTTCATCCTGCTCTCCTACTTCAGACCTGACATTCATTATTCCTTCCATCTCCTCAGAGGGAGAGCAAGCCACTATAACTTCAACTTCCCCCCCTTCAAATGGTGACTTCACTCTGTTTGAATCAAACCTCAGCTTGTGCTGATTCAAATTTCCATCACTGTTGTACGATGTAGTACACAGTGTGTGACATATACTATATAGAAGACATACAGATATATAGTCAGAAACTCCTTTTAGTGCTGTTCCCTATAGCAACAGGGATTTTATGAATATCACATACTATGTAAATGAATTCCTTTTTATAGCATCATTAATACAGATATGCATTATTATCTCCTTCAGTCTTATTTATTTTTTTACATTTTGAAATTAAATGTGCAAAGCATTCACAGAGCTCCCTGGAATGGGTACTAGCCTACATTATAACGTATACATTCCTCTAATCGTATGCTTTGATATAGACTACTATGCAAGGGTAGGTGGAGGAGTATTGACCGATTTCTTATAATATATTTGTTATATCAAATGACATCCATCCATGTCCCTCACGATATCCACATACTGTAAGCACTTATATTCTTTCCATTCACTAGGAAAACAGTAGAAGAAATGGTTCAACATTTTGGTGACTATGCTTATTCCCTTTTTTGGAATTGGAGTTAGATGAGAAGATCAATACCGATGAACAGAGCCAGGCTAGCTGTTTCCCACCACTCCAAGTCTTTATGCTAAGCTAAGCTAACCGGCTGCTGGCTATCTTACCGAGGCAAGAGTGGTATCGATCTTCTTATCTATTTCTCAGCAAGAAGGAGAATAAGCGGATTTTACCATAATGTCGAGCTATGCATAATCTCTGACATATTAAACTGGGCAGGGATCTTTCTGGTTAATTATGTTTCTCTTAATCTCATAAAATTATAATAGAACATGTGCCAAGCCCAGTCCAAGCTCTTAGTAACCTGCGTGTCTGTGGCAAGAATCTGCCTGCAAGGCATGGCCTCTTCACATCCTTCTCTCCAGCCCTGTGTGTGCCAGAGCATTGAATTACAGACCAGTTAAGGCAGTGGCTTGTAACTAGATAAAAGAGGAGAGTGTAGGGGAGGCAGGCAGAGGGCTGCCTTGGTGTCCTATAAATGACATTGTAATTCTCTGAACATGGGTTTTAGTGTAGCCAGCCACCATTAGTGGAAGAGGGAAAAAGGGAGGTATTTTTGCCACTTTAACCAACCAAGCATCTCTAATGGTGTGTGTGTGTGTGTGTGTGTGTGTGTGTGTGTGTGTGTGTGTGTGTGTGTGTGTTGTGAGAGTGTGTATAGTCCACTCTGTCTGAAGGACTCCCTCTGCCCCTATTCCCGTCTGCTCACTCACACAGTAAGAGACAAAGCCTTTACAAGGACTGGCTCTGATGGCAGAAACCCAGCATTAACACTTGCAGCGATAATCTGTCAGGAGATCATACAGTAGTTCTATTCTTTCTCTCTCATTTAAATTTCCCGTTTTTTATGCTCCAATAAGCTGTTGACTCCTATCCCATATCCCAACATGGCTTTATAGTGTACAGTAGTAGCTATTGTACTCAGAACCCCATGTGTAAATATATTTTTTTAAATACCTAAAAAGCATGTATCCATCCAGCATTAATCATTCACATGTAATGCACAGTAAGCAGTGGGAGCTGAGTAAGCAAAGCATCTCTTGTGAGGGAGAGGGACTGTGCTGATATATTTTGTTCTTTGATGTCAGGTTAGTACATGCAAATAACAGTTCAATAAGGCAATTAAGACATCAGTCAATCATTAAGTCAAGCGGCAGAGCCCCAGAGAGGGTCCCAGTTTGTTTTGATGAAATTCTCTGCTGCGTAAACCAACCTGAGAGACTGCCACTTCGCTCTGAGCTGTTGTGAGAGCTGGTGGTGCTGAAATCTTGTGATTGGTTGTGTGGTATTCTATTAGACAATCCATCGGCCAATCGGTAGTCAGGAATGAAAAGGAGGGCTACAGTGGGGGTTAAAGGGCAAAAATCACAGTGGCATCAGGTGTTTGGCAGTTAGCACAAGCACATGCAAACATGCAGTTAGAGCATTAAGCAAGCAGGACAGGATTCATACATTCAAGGTGTCATTTTCAACCTTTTAACTCACTTTCTGATTTGTATGCAACAGACATATTTGATTTGTTGTTGATTTGAAAAACATAGCGCTAATCTTTCAATAAATTTAGTATTGAATAAATGAGTCAATAGTGAATATTTTATTTTAATACCATTGGCAATTACTCTGAAACTGAAGGAGGAGTGGTACTACCATGAAAACCCAGCAAAAAAATGGATGGATGACTTAACGGCAATACTCCTTCATGAGATGTTTATTCAACCTTGGAAAGTAACCAAGATGATGTCTGCTGGGGAAAATTACTCTTTTCAAGACAACCTCCCTCAAGCCACAGTGGGTTTAGGAAGGCTTCAGAGACTTTTGGTGGAAAAGTTGAAACTCCAAATGGCCATTTGTAACAACTGTAAATGTCTGGCTTGTGGTCTGGGTTAAATTTCTTTGTTTTTTATGTCACAGGATAAGAATAATCTCTAGGGAACACTATTGTACATATTCTATAAACACTTGCTGAACCTCACACGAGGGTCTATTTCTCAGTGTAGCTTACTGTTGTTGCATGAGTTCTTGTCGGGCAGGGAGTATCCCAGGTTGGCCATCTCCTGCTTGGCCTGGAGTGAGGCCTTCCACTGGGCCTCGGGCAGGTCCACAGCCAGCTCGTGGATGCTGCTGGAGTGGAGAATCTGGGTGGTGGCATAGGGAGTGGCCTGGGATGTTTGGCCAGGGCTGTTGTAGTTGGCTTTGGTGGTGAAGTCTATGCTGCTGTAGATGGCTCCATCAGAGAGCATGGTGCCGGTCTTATCACCTTGCCCAGTGGGGAGATCTGGAAAGGAGGAAGGGAGGGAGATTATAGGACAGCTGTCCTCTAAAACGAAAGTTAAGCTCAGCTGTAACCCTGGAGTATTTAAATAATGTTTTTTTGTGGCTGATAAAGAAAAGTAGACTATGATCTATGTACATCGGGCCTGGAGTAACCTGGCATTCAAGTACATGTGGTTCTGGAGTGTTGCAGTCTGGGTCTTTGTGATTTCAGGTCAGCTCACATCTTAAGAAACAGCCCTTAACAGGTTCATCTCTTACAAAAAACTCACCCCCACTGCCCCACTTCCCCCTCCACATGTGTGAATATCTCTCTCCCCTCCCTTCTCTGTTAAAATGAGGGATACAGCTGCTGCTCTGCATGTGTGTGTGTGATGACAGAGGAAGAGAAGGAGAGAGAGAGCTAGGGAAAGAGCAAGCAGACTCTCTCAATGGCGCATGGTTTGCATGCCCAGTGAAGGGAAGATGATGTAGAGCCATGGCGGAAGTGTCCGCATCTGCGCCAGTCAAGCTGCGCCTGTCCTTCACGACTGGCTGCTCCAGACCATCCTTTCAAACACACACCCAGCCCCTGCTCCTCTGCCCGTCTCTCGCCTCACATTCTCTTTCTCAGAGGTATGGGCTATGACACCAGGCTGGACTGTTTGCCATTACTCAGCCTAGTGACAGTGGAGGCCCTGCTGTTAATGCTTTAGCTGTCCTCTGATGTGATATATAAATATATGCCCAAACACACACGCAATATGCATATATGTATACATCGTCCATGCATATATTACATGATGAACAACAGGAGAGGAAGGCGGGTCATCATCTTTCATCTCTTATGGTCTCTTTCTCAAAGTGCCTGGGACAGCACCAGGGCACTCACCTGCTCGGCCAAAGTTACTCAGGTCATTGGGTCCGCCGGAGCTGCTGTTAACAGGCAGGCTGGTGGCTGGCCAAGAGTCTGCTAACCAGGGGTAACCTGGGTCACTGGCATTCAGCAGGCCTGGCCGGCTAGGCAGAAACACAGGATGAAACGGTAGTTTAAAATTAGGCTGTGAAATGACATTAATACCAGAGCTTTTTGTACAAAAAAACATCCCTAATTACTTATTATGCATGGTTTATGTCTGCATTATGTTACTGGATTCTGAAATAAACAATAAAAAACATGACAGCAATCAGCAGCGAAACAATGTGAAGACAAAAAAAATCATAAACATATGTTTAAATGTTAGTCCATGCACAATGATGTGTGTTTGTGTGAGATAAGCTTGCCATAAGCCTCTGAAGCTAATGAAACACTTCTGAGATAGGGGGAAATACTGTACGGATACATTTCGTCTCACACAAAGTTGGAATTCCTTCAGGCAAACACAGCCCTTTATCTCTCTGTTTTCCCGCTGTGTCTTTGTCACATTCCCTGAGTTATTAATGCAAAAGCACACTGTGGAGACACTAATGCATGAATTTGCTCACTGCACACATGTGCAGCAGTGCACGCTGACACCCACATGTAGATGTTTCCTTATTCATTAATATCTTGTACATTCTGCTGTGTTTTCCCATCAACCCCTTGTGGTGTTGTCCAGACAGTCTAAATCTTATTTGATGAGATGTCAAACCTCGGCCCTAGCCCCACCATGATGCCCCCGACCCACTTGTGGGATGCCTGCACATGGGAGAGGGCAGCTCCATTTAACAGGTGTTGTGTCCCTCCTGAGGGGGTGAGAACCATAAAAAGCAGCCATTAAGACTTTAACCTGTCATGGGTGACTGCTGGGAGGCCATTATGGCCACTTTACTGTACAATCACGTCTGAGGCTCGTTACCATGGATAACACAGATGGTGTTAGATGAGAATGAAAGATTAAGTTAAATGCCTTTGTCTAAGTGTCACTTTATTGATACATCATAACCTACTTTTTTCCATTGACTTTGCATTGAAATGGATTAAAATGCAACCAACATTTTAAGAATGTATAATTACTAGTTTACTTCAATTGAGGAAGGAAACCAAATAAACACATTTTAAGCAGACAAAGGAGCCTCATCGAACATATCAGAAGTATTTTGCTGTCTCTTTTACCATGATAAATCACACCCTGCAATGGTCAGAAAGCACCCCGTGTGATAAAGCGGATGGCATCGCCTTCTCAGAAACACAGCACACCTCACTGTCAGTGCCCGGTTGTGCTGTATGTAGCAGACTACAGATACACATGTGCGCTCTGAGAAGCTGAGGAGCACAGTAGTTAGCAGCCTGGCTGCCTGATGGGGCTTTTTGTCTGAGCTCCAGCAGTATGACGTGTTGGCTCTGAGGGACTGGGAGAGAATCAAGCCCTGAGGACAAGGGCAGGTAATGGGCGTGCTGCAGTCAGTCTCTCTCTCAGCCACAGGTTCTAATGAGAAGAGCTGTTCCACAGAGGGGGGAGTCCAAAGGAACTGCAGCCCCGGCAAGCTAAGAACCCTCGCTGTGGTTCTCGGAATGCCAAAACAGGCCCCCGGGGGAGACAAGTCATTCAAATTGATGGCTGTGCATCAGACACATGCATTTTTATAGGGTAATACATCTCTTCCCGTCCTTCTACCTCTTTTTCTGGCTGCCTTGTTCTCCCACTGCCATCATTCTTTCTTGCCATACCATCTTTCCATAACTATATTTCCCTTTATTTCCCCTTTCCCCGTTGAGTCCAGCAAGACTGCACCACAAATGCACACTGTCTAAAGTAAAAGGCCATGCCTTTGTCTTGTTACTTGTCTCACTTGTCCTGTGTGCTCCAGTGATTCCTCCCCCAGCCCACTAGAGAAAGCACCATTTGAAAGACAAGGAGCTGACAGTGAAAATGGCAGCATCGTCCTTGTATTTATCACACAGCAGTATTCCAGCTAAGGATAATTAGAATAAGACTGATTTCTACTGAGGATATTTGTGTGTGTGTGTGTGTGTGTGTGTGTGTGTGTGTGTGTGTGTGTGTGTGTGTGTGTGTGTGTGTGTGTGTGTGTGTGCGCGTGCAGAGGGTGGGTAATGGGGAGCCGGTGGGGGGTGGACACCAGGTCATACATCTAATGAAAAGTCAACACCTAACTTTTAATCCCTGTCCAACCTAGGATGGATGGCAACCTTGGCAGATAAAATTTGATTTGGAGTGTTTCCTCTTCCTGTTAGACATTCCAGTTACTTGTGATGGGTAGGAAACGATAAATACTGCCTTAGATGCCTGACACTGAGCTTCCCATAAATAAGCCAAGTGAAAGATATTAATTCCAAAGCAACTTCATAAATCAGGCGTTTATGGTCCAACCGACTAGTGAATGGAATTTGGATTAAAAGTCTAGACATTAGCTAACACTTGAGCAATGGGAAACACAGATTACTTTCTAGATTAACTCTCAAGGAACATGCTGTCATTTAGCATTCAGATCCTGGGATGTAAAGGAATCTCCATAGCAACAGTTTTAGCGAAACCTGTTCACTGCAATGCTCAGCCCATTCTCCCAGCCTATAGGAGTGAATCTGCTTTGCTAAAATATTGATCAGTGCCGAGATAGGAAGTTATTACTACCTCCTAATTACCATCTCCCTATTGGCAGGGGGATAAGGAATGAGCCCTTATCGGCTTTTATCAATTATAATTGAGCAGCCAAAGTCAAATCGTCCAGGTCTACCAATCTGCAGCCTATTCATCTTCCATGAATCATTTATTTTGTGATCGATTAAATGTAATTGTTCAGTCAGGGCAATTTGGCAGGAGCCAATGAGAAACTGGAAATAGACGTGGCTTCATTTGCTATTGTCTAATTAATGCAATAAACATCTCATGTAACACATGAACACATTTTCCTCTGATACTCTGCAACACATTCTCACTCTCAGGGCAGATGGGCAAGTTGCAACATCTGGGATTTGATGGCACTAGAATGACTAACGGCTCAGAGGCTCCTGTGTGAGTTCCAGACTGCATCCTATTCCAGTGTTGTGGAAATTTGTGGCAGTTGCTGCTATTGACTAAAGATATGACAAATATAGAGCATGGCAAATACAGACATTTCAAATCCCATTCGCTGGAGTGAGAATCAAAGGCACTTATGTGGAAAATTGAAGGAAAAACACTACAGCAGAACGTAGATGAGAAAAGGCATGGCAAGTGGCGTGGCTAATTCTTTGAGAGCAAGCCAGCAGCCCACAGAACAATATAGGCAAAATTGTCCATTGTGGCCTCCAGTCATACATAAGGCAAAAAAAGGAAGGAAAAAAAAAAAAAGCATAAATACAAAAATGCTACATCTAGACAGAACAGATACATTCCCAAAAGCCCAGAGACACACAGGGTCAGGTATAGTTGGCAATCTCTCGCTGAGTGTTTGAGATCTGGAGGCTTTACCTAGTCAGGTGTTATAAGCAGTAGATAGACAGAAGCTCAGGATTCTCAAGGGAGTCTCTTGAATACCCACAAAGGCTCAGTAACTGGTGTCATTGAGATGTGCCCTATTCTCTGTAGCCCCTCTCTCTTTCACTTACACACACTGAAATGGAGCAGGCTGTATAGGGGGTGCAAGCGGGGTTCCTCCACACACCTCTCCCCTGGGTAATTATTTTTACATTATTACATGTGCTCAGATCCCAGCCGCCCACGCAAGGTGACAGGCAAATTTATCACTGCAGAGGGCTTCTGGGTTGCCTGTAGCCAGCAGCGGAAGATAAATGACAAAATAAAAGCACTCTCTGCTTAAATTGTTTCTGTTAATTCTGTTGAGGAGATTTATGAGTTCATCTATCGATGCATGTACGGAGATGTGGTAGAAATGTATATTTGCACGCCGGTTTGCATGGCAGGCACACAAACAGGTATTGGTTATCTATCAATCTACATTATCAGTACAGCTTGCTGTAGACTTAACGCATGACTGTGAAGGAAAGGTTGTGTTAAGACATGTAAAGCTGAGGACAGAAAGAATGTAATAATAATAATTTTAGTTTTTCATTAGGTCTTGATATTGCACTTGAATACTGATTGCTGTTGTTTTGTTTATGGTGGTACACTCACCTTCCATTGCTCATCAGACCACCATCAACTCTCTGGAATGTCACTAAAATTAGGAAAGAAAGAGAGGAAAAAGAGGACAAGAAGGGAAAAAAGAAAGACATATATTAAGTGTTTCTAGTAATACATAGAAATCAAGCAGGATTTATTTCCATGATCAAGAGGAGATACATTGTCTTTTCAGTGTTGTCCAGTTTGCCCTTGTGCTTCAACAGCAATGTATTCATCTGTTCTTTTTTTTTTTTTTTACCCAGCTAGATAGTTGATGGATTCACTAAGACATCCCTCTGTGTCCAATGCCGTTCATGAAAATTAAAAAAGTGCAATGATGAGAATTGCATATTGCTTTGCTTTGCATAAGTGGAGACGTCATGTGCTCCTCAAGGACAAGATGCCTGATGAGAGGCAAAACTCATTTCATCTTTCTTATTTTGCTGCTGAGTTATTATCAGATTTGTGATTAAATCTCAGCCAAAAAATGATTAGAAAAGGCAGAGGGCTCATTAATCACGTTGAGTTTTCTATCTACGTACAAGCATGGAGGCTGAGTTACTGATCCTTCAGCTAGCAGGGCTCCCCACAAGCCATGCATGTGGCCTGCTCTATTACAGTGATCTATAGATAACAAGGGCCGCTCTTTGTCAGCGGCTAGTAAAACTCCATGGCTCAAAGTGAGAGACAGCTGTGAAGGATCCATTTCATCTCTGTTCAACGACCATGATGACAAAGCAGCATCGAGAGTTCTAAGCATGTTAGAACTTCAATGGATCACAGGAAAACACAGGAAAGCAGCAAGAGTTTTGGAAATCACCTCATACCGATGTGAAGGGGGGGGGCTGGTTTACTCAACAGGGAGAAGGAGAGCTGTTTGTAATTTGGCTCATTTGTTCCACAGATGGAGATTAAAGAAAGGAGGAGGCTGAACATTCCTCCTCTCTTTTCCGTTTCATTCAGGTTGATTCCACAACAAGCCCAGGCATGGGCGAGAGAGGGGGCTTTTCTCTGGGTGACGTAGTGACACAGATGACAGGGAGAGGAAGCTACGACAATATATTACAGAGGCTGCAACAGGACATTTAAATGCATCGTCAACATTACCTAAGCTTACTTAATCCAATTGTCTCTCTCATGAACAAAATTGTAGGATTTTAAACAAGAGAAACACAATTTAAAACTTGTCGAGTATGCATGTTGGAACAGTTAGATAGTTTATTTACTGCGTTAAGGTTTAAGCGACTGAATAGCAGCAAGTGGAATTAAAATACTTGCTGCTAACAAAGGTTTTAGCCAGATAAAACCAACATCCCAGGTCTGCCTGAATAAAATATAGCTTTGACAGCTCGAGACAGAGTTGGCATCC
Organism: Sander vitreus; assembly: GCF_031162955.1. Lineage (NCBI taxonomy): Eukaryota > Metazoa > Chordata > Actinopteri > Perciformes > Percidae > Sander > Sander vitreus. The sequence goes on from NC_135857.1 coordinate 1,445,178, forward strand.
CTTATTCAGTCATAGCTAAGCCATTTCTCTTTGTTCCACCACCAACAAACTTAAATTAGAGAATTCTCTGTCGTCTGAGAGAGGACTGACAGGAGAAGGAGGTGGGGGCGAGGGGAGGCTGTGCAGCGGGAAGGCCTCTGAAGTCCCTATCTGTGCTCAGGCACATTTCTGGGCTGCTGTGGAATACTTTTATGTTAGCCAGAGTGACACAGCGGCATAGCTGTGCTTCTCGCCTCCCTCTTCCAGATAAGCACTTTCTCCAATATGAATACAGATTAATCCCCTTTAATAAGCATTAAGGGGGGGGTGGACATAATCAGCGTATAAAAATTCCATCAAATCTCCTTCCTGCTGGACGTGTGCCTCAACAGCGTAGTGATTTACCTCTCCTGTACTGACAGCTTTAGGAGGCTGAGACAGGACAGTCTCGATACATCAACTAATTGTCAATACAGAGAAGAGCAGCGCTGTAAGACTCTTCAGCCGCACTCTGGCTCATGTTCTAAATATCACCTCACTCTAACTCTGTAATCTCAGCTATATTTGACCTTGTTTTGTGCTTGCCACTCAAAACTCTTTTAGTGAAATAACCTGCTACCTCTCCGGCTTCTCTGAGGTGTGCCTCCGATTTCAAACCAGACAAGTTTCACTAACATATTAATGTCTTCCATAATCTTTTGAAGCTGAAGGCCAGAGTAAATTGGATTTTTGGCTGGACCACATAGCTACATACTGTACATAGCATACTTTACCAAAATGCAAAAGAATAGTTAAGGTTGTCACAGTAAATTCAGGAAACAGAGGGAAAGGCAATGTGCTGACCCCTCATTGTATCACAGCTATCAGGAACACTGACACTGTACAGCACAGAGGCCTCTAGGCATCATTTTCTTATTAATCTGCTCAGTGTCTTTGATAGGCTGCTCTTCTGCCAGTCCAGTCCATCCACAGACAGTCAGATGCATGATTTATACAGTGTTGGTACCACTCATGATGCCTAATTCAGCAGAGGACAGACAGTGACAATACTGTATACCACTCATCAAAATGCCTCTAGTTTACCAATAAATAAAATGGTAGCCAAGGTAGCTAAATATGTACTGTATACTATAGTCACAGGAATGGGGGAAATTGTCACAAAAAGTAAAGAACACAAAAACGTAACAGAAGGAAAAGGAAAAAGCAAATTCACCACCCAGCTGCCAAACTGACACCTACTGTATGAAGAACAGATAAATACATTACAACACGATCCGAGTCTTAAAGAAAATAGAAAGATGAAGAAGATTATTAGAGGAAGAGGAAAATGGGCAGTTTCACCCTGCACCACAAGACAAAAAAAAGATACACAAGACAGAATGAAACTTCATTAAAAAACAGGTAGCCACAACAGACACATACATACGCACAAGTACAACACAATAGGTACATAAGGCTGTAGGTTTGGCAGGAATAAAGGCTCAAGTTTGCAGGGCTCTGTTCATGGCCAATAACAAATCTAGGTGTCTTTAACTTGTAAATGTGCTTCTCTGGTTCGTTAAATTGCCTTGATGGTTTTGAAGTTTGGAATTGCATTAGCCATGACCATCAGTCTAACAATCCAAGCATATATACTATAAGCGGGCAGGAGATGAATCTGCGTTGAGGTGGGGTGAGGAGACGGGACAAATGAACAGTACCTGCAGGGGTGAAGGTGAAGGACTGAACTGCAAAAAAAGAAGACAGAGAAGTTGTGCGTTAAAAGCCTGCAGAGATAGGCGGTGCTTTAGGGGTATCTGCACACTGGGGACGGGGTCAAGCCGAGATGTGCTGAAGGGGCCAGAGAATGTTAAGACCACACGTCACCCAGTGTACAGAGCGACAGCCAGGAAAGCAGCCGGCTCAGAGGCCACAGAGGTGTAGAGACGGTGGCACAAACCAAAGAGAACACACAAACACATAAATGTAACAAACAGAAATGAAGAGCAAATTGACCAGACCAGCTTATAGCAGCTGCCAATGTGCGTGTATGAGTTTCTCTTGAATTTCTACATATTAATAAGGCAAAAACTCATGTTAGAATATTGTGTTGCACTGACTGCATGTGTCAGTTCATTACCATTTCCTGCTCTCTAATTAAATCTTGTACCCGTGGCAGTGTATACAGTATGGACTTGGTGGTTGCTAGTATTGACTGGGGGTCAGGGTCAGTGTGTGGGAGGAGAGCTGGACAAACTCCAGCTTCAGTGACCAGCAGAGAGTCCAGTCTGCCCACTCAGTGTGACCTCCCCAGGCTGTTAACCAACACCGTGGGTGGATTTGTCAAAAACTGTAGCCCTCTGGAAATGATTCTTGAGCTTTAACACCATAGCAATCTCAGCCTCAGTGCTAGCAACTTCGCCAATGTTTCATTAAAACTGTACTGATTAGGACTGAAATAAGACAGCGTAGTAGTAAAATACTCTTGCTGTGACAGAAGAAATAATATTTTATGAATGGTAGAAGATTTTTCCATTGTTTGCTAAGGCACAAGAGCAGAACGTCAGTGAAAATGTGCATAGGTGACTATGAGAATATGATCAGTCTAACCTGCGTAGTTGCTCAGGCCCTTTCTCTTCTTTCTCCTCCAGTAGAGCCAGATGCTGAAACCCATGAGGATGACCCAGCAGGCTCCTCCAATACCGGCAATAAAGGCAGGCTGTTTCACCACATCAGTGATCTGTTCTGTGATGCTGTTGTTCCGGTTTCCATGTATAATAACGTCCCGGAATTCCTTACCTGAGGGCACAAGGATAAACAGGCAACATTAATGTGATGCTGGATGGATAGCTACATGAGAGGAACAGGTTTTGCTGCTTCAAGGTGACTTCAAGTTATCACAACAGCCCCTGTAATACTGATACACCAATACACTTTTTCACTGAGCAGAAATAACACCTACAGATACATCAAGACAGGGTTAAGGCTAGATTGAGCTCATAGAAAGTAAGTCTGATGAATTTGAGCTGAAATATTGACCGAGGGAGCAGGACACAAATCTAAAGGATGTGCAGTGAAATATAATGTACAATCTGAAAAAGCAAAAAAAGCCTAAAAGCTTATAACAAACCCCCAGGTGAGCAGGTTGTTTGCTTAGCTCAGCCCCAAATTCACTCCGTTGCCAGTAAAACACACCATGTGAAATGAGAAGAGAGGATCCTGGTCTGTATTGATCTCCAATCGCAGTTCACCCTGACTAGTCTGCTTGACACTATTTCTTGGAGCATGATAAGACTCTGAGAACAGACAAATGTTCCCACACATTGACAACACATGAACAAACACACACTCATAAAACACACATATCATATGTGCATGCATGCAAAGCTGCACAACTGCTCTTCATCTTTATATTACTGTGTAATCACATGGAGGCACAACCGTTCGCATATCCACAGACACACAAGATATTACAACTGCAAGCTTGGGGCTCTGCTCTCGGAGATGGATTATGTGAGTGACACTGGGGAAATAAGAACATGCTTCAGGCCAAGCCATCAGTTATGGGTCAAATCAGGCACAATCTGCCTCAGCTCCACATAAATCAAATGTGGTCAGGCCACATATCAAAATAGTTGTATTTGAACAATATTATCCATTTGGGAAATCTTAGTATTTAACGAAAACATTCACACTATTTGTTCTCCTGCTGAAATCACCCACTAAGACTGAAATGCAATCTTATTCTTTGTGAACACTGGTGTTGACATAGATACAAAATTAAACTGATTATTGAAGAGTAGTGAATGTTTTTTTAATCAATCCATCTTACCGATGATAATAGACTGAGGTTCACTCTTGACTCCAACCCCTGCACTTGTGCTGGCCGCCACTTCCACCCGGTACACCACTCCCACCTGCAGCCCGCCCACCACCACTGAGCGTATGGCTGCATCCACTGTCTTATTCACATGGAAACGTGTCTCATTCCCTAGACACCAGATCTAAAGTAGAAAAGGGAAAAATTAGAGAGGCAGTTGATTCCATTTGGTTTTGTATATGTTTGATGATAATCCATTTTGACTCGCTGAGACAAACCTTGTACTCTTGGATGATGCCGTTCTGGTGGTCTGGTGGAGGGGGGTCCCAGGAGATGCTAATGGAAGTGCTGTTCTGATTTCCCACAGTCAGGACTGTTACCTGCTGAGGAGGGGCACTGGGAGCTGAAAGAGGAGGCACACAATACCCAGGTCAACAATCCAATGCACTAATCTGCAGTTCAGGCAGCAGAAGAGTATTTAATCCTTAGTAACAGGAATACTGGGATGCACAGCAGTATTGTACATCTGAATATGTTTTAAAAAGGAGCTCATAAATATGTACTCACACAATTGCACAAAACCAGACACACACACATACTTTACACACACACACACACACACACACACACACACACACACACACACACACACACACACTTTTTTCCAAGGAATGTTATTCTTCTGGGATGGAACAGGTGGCTGAAGGCTGTCAAAATGTCTCATTAGAGGGGGATTTACATGAAGACCAGGGCAGGTTTGACATGGCTATAGCCTATCTTTAACGTTTCACTATGATTTAATATCTCATCCTCTGCTCCAGCCTGGTGGATTTGCACAGACAATACTGGTATTGATTTGTGAAATGACGGCCTGGCACAGTCAGGCAAGTGCTCTCAGTCAAGCTAAGACTCCGACACTGACTGAGCCAGGGTGGCATGCGGGTCAACAAGCTTATAGGATGAAGCGCAGATGAGAAGACAATATGAAAACAATTCATTTTAGGGGAAGGAAACAAGGTCTCAGTAAACATATTGACCGATTCCATCGAACAGCCAGATGAAACTAAAGCCAGTAGGTAAGGATCAGAGGGAAGCTTCGGAGCGAGGCAGATCTAAATGAATCAGCTCTATCCACAGGCAGACAGAGAGTGGATAGAAACAAGACAAGTCCAAGCTTTCATAAACCTCACTCTGTTGTTATTCTGATGGCAACAATCTTCTGACCCCACAAGGGGTAATAGAGGAAAAATAAATAACAGTTGGCCCAACTGGAAATAACGTTTTAAAAATAATGTTTTCTCATTTCCGCAGTGGCTGGCAGGGGAGCGGCACCACAGCAGAATACTGACAGGTCAATTACTCCTGGGCTGCCTCTCCCTCACCTCGCCTCCATCCAAAATGGCACGTGTCACCCTGTAAATCTGTGCTCATCCCTCAGCGCGATAGGCCACACCGGCCCCCAGAGAGCCAGAAGGCCATGGCATGCTTGAAGATGAATGGGTCCAATGATGAACCCAACACCTTGGCCAGATTAGAAACAATCTACCAAGAGAGCATCTGATCAACCATGGTGCTTAGGGCTCTCCAACGCTGCATTACATCCAGGTGACAAAGTGCTGGATTGGTGCGTGGCAGCAATCAGAGACAATGTCGTTCAAAGTTAATGTTATGAATGATTTAGCAGCTTATTATCATGCATATTTGTGCTAAACAATACACATTTTTCAATAGAGACCCTAGGGGGCTGTCCTAATAGAGCCATTAGCGGAGTGATGTATGGCAGGCACGAATGTGACCCCCTGTCTCTCACGCACACACAAAGCTGTGCTGCATGATGAGGGAATACAAAACAAACACAAACATATATCCGAAGCCAATAGCTAATGTAAAGCAGTGGGTGGTGTGGGAGGCTACCTGTGGACATTCTCCAGAGATCCATCAACATGGATGAAGATTAGTCCACTGCAAATGAACATTTATACAAACATTACTGATTTCCTTTCCCCCATATAAGCATATTTTGCAAAAAGGACGGGCCTCCTGAATGACTTCTTAGATAGTCATTCAGTGGGAATCAGATGTAAGGGCGTAGGTTTCGTTTCAACATTGATGGGGACAAATATTAAGGAGTGGGTGTGGGGGGTGTGGGGTTATAATACAATATTTCAAGAAAGAAATCCACCTGCCCTATAGTCTGCTGTGCATTACTTTATTGCTCTGCTGTATGGTAGTTTCCCCTTCAGATTGCTGACAGACACAGAGCCTCGTTTGGGACTCTGGTCTCTGGATTAGACAAAGTTCAGGGAATATATGCTGCTCTTCATCGGAGGAGGAAAACCGTAACTATGGCTGAAATATATGGGACATGGATGCAGAGCGGCACATCTGTCGCAGCATGCCCGCAGTAGAATGCATCCATTATAATAAACTAAAGCTGCTACACTGACCTTATGTATCCAGTGTCGTTTTTTGATAGGAGGGATTGCCCCGTTTCTCTTCAATGACCACTGACAAGCAAAGAAAACAGGCTAGACCCTCCTACAACTGAGATGGCTGCACCTGATTGGACGGACGCTTTACTTGTGGGCTGTCTGCTCCTGGATATTAAAACAGACCAACATGGCGGCTCGTTTGGCTATTTTCACTTATTTTACGAAAATAGTTCACGAAATGTGTTTCTGAAAACATTTTATGCGAGAAATAAGCTGTGAGCAGTTGCTGAATCTGTTTTTCATTTAAGATTGACAACAGTAAGATTAAAAGACTTTCGTGAGTTTTCGAGAGGTGGCGAGTAGAGCAGGACACCCCTGATTTGCGAAAATCAGGGACTTTATGCGAATGAGGAGCGAGTAACTCAACGACCCGTTTCTCAAAAAGTTGCCACAACACTATCAGAATGCATTGCTTACATAGACAATGAATGAGAAGCGTGGAAATGGCGCTGCCTGTGGACACTAACTTGACCACGGAATGTATCGCGCTGTTCATCTCTATTTGAGGAACTGGTCAGAGGAAAGACACCACACAGCTGTCCAAACTTTTTACCAGTCCAAATTACTGGAGCAGACTGAGCAGCTCTCGCCTCCTTCATGCCTGGCAGTAGGATAATGCGAACGAGATTACTCGGATATTGGCAGGGATAATTCTGTGTCCCTGCCGTCCATATGCAAACCTAAGCCCTTGATCAGATGGCAACCAGAGTTCATCTATCACCTATGACATGATTCTCCAGATGGAGAGTGAGAGAATGTGTGAAAAAGGAGGAGGGAGACTACAAAGATGGACACAGCATTGGAGCGCTGAGCATACTGTAACCTTGCATCCGTCTGGATCTACTCTAGGGATTCTCTAATTGTGTTAGCTAATGGACAAGCTAAGTTTTAATCACCCTCTGACCAAGACTTCTCTATCCATCTAGCTGCCCTTCTTAGTAGTCCCAGTGTCTCTGAGGAGCCCAGAGCTGTGTGTTTGACGGTGTATCAGCTGACCAGGCAGAGCAGCGGGGTTGTGACAGATATAGAAAGTGGTGGTGCTCTCTGAGGGACTGGGATGCTGATAGAGCAGAAGCAGCGAGTGTTATCAGCATTGGTAATTGCTGGGACATGCAGGTTCTGAAGGCCTTCGGGAGAGGTGGTGTGCCTGCATGTAAACGTTTTCTGTATGTGTGTGTATGAGAGTGTGTGTTGGGGACAGCTGTAATGTGATGGCAGTTCCCCTACAGTGTGCAGTGGCTGCTGGCCACAGGAGATATGGTCCCTCTGAGAAAGGGAAAATAAATGGGCCTGCCACACGGACAGGATTTGATCTGTCTCCTATTCATGCAGGCCTAAATCTGTTGTGGCAAGATGGGCTTTGTCTCCAGTATATGGAGTCTGTATTTGTCTCTTTGTGCTGCTGTACGCATGTACTGCGTGTCTTTCCTTCAGATCACATCATAATTTAATTTCAGTTATTAGACTCGAAGGTTGAAGCAAAGCTGGCGCAGTGCTGTTGGATGCATTTCTGTTATGGCATAGGTCAAAATAGTAAATTCATCCAAACACAGACCTGTGTCTGTGTTTGTTTGTGATATTGTGTCACGCTGCTCTGTGGCCTTGTCAGAGCCTGTATGAATCAAGCTTTGGGCGACAGATCATCTTCGCAGAAGGAAGTGTGCGCTGTGTCCAATCACAGCTCAGGCCTGTGGCTCCTGGGTGATGGATTAGAAGAAGTTTGGCACTAACACCAATCATAAACAAAAAAAAGCACAGCAGGAAGGTCAGACAGACATGCACAAACATGTATTCACACATAAACCCTCAACTCTCTGTGTCAAGGGAGGGACAGCGCGCCTTCGATATTATGACAAAAAACAACATGAAAACAGCCTATGGGGTCATGTGTCACCCGTCATCCCACATTTGTGTGGACTCAAACACAGTTTGAGTCACTATGTTGTATTGCTCCTGACATAATCTACAAATACTCAGCAGGTTCCTCTGCTTCATACCTTCCTCAGTCGTCCGTGCTGTTCGGGATTCACTGTCCATGCCTTGAAATTCGTTGAAATACGGACGGACCTTGATCTCATACACAATGCCCTTTTTGAGTGCGGAGAGGACGACACTGCGCTCAGAAGGGACCTTCACATCCTGGGACTGCCAGGGTCCTGGTGAAGGCAGTCCTGATGTCTGCCTGTACAGAACTCTGTAACCCTGAATGAACTGGGACTGACGATCCACCTGAGAAAGTGAATGAAGACAGGTTTACTGACGTATTTCTGTGCAAAAAGAACGGAACAGAGGAGATTGGTAGATGCTATCTTGTGCCAGCCACTAGATAATATAAAAGGGATGTTTTTCGGCAATGTATTTCATCCTTACAGGATTGCATTCATGACACTTTCGAGGCTTTTACTCGTTAAATGGGCCTTTTATCTCCAGCTATGACACACATAGCTCAATTAACACCCTGACATTACCTCATACACCCAGCTCCCAGCCCAAAGTGTTCCCTCCTCTATTAAAAAGACTTTCCGTAATGCCACCTTAAAGGACAGATGCATGTCTCATGTCTATTATAAATACTAACTACATCTACATCTAAGATGGGCTGTGAGTATGAGAATGTCATGCGGAAACCCATATAGACGCCCTGGGGACATGAGGAGAATACACAGCAGAGGTGATAACAACAGATCTGTCCCATAGAAAAGACAGAGCGTGGAAGTGTGATAGACCCCCTGCAATCCACAAAGGACCCCTCCCTTAAAACTTGGACCCATTTAGCTACACAGAAAATGCGGAATTTATGCAGAGTCGGAGTGGGCACATAACTCATTGTAATGGCTTGTTAACAGTAGAAGAAGTGAGCCGGGCTTTCAAGTGGGATATTAAGCAGCTGCTTTTCGCAAGTGTAGCCAGAGTAAATCAGCAAAATGGATTCCCTGCTTGGTGCGTGACTTTTATTAATGGAATGATTTGGGAATAAAAAAGCTCTCTGAGAGTGGCCCCTCTGTTTACTGAAAGGGCCCCTGATTGATTAGGCAGCCATGTTTTGTGTTGATTGTACATTGCAATCATAAAGCAATGCTTTAGCATTAAAGTAGCTAGCAAGTCTTGGGGTGAGACTTATTACAGGGGTCAATAAACATGTCACCAGGAAAAGTGCTAATGTGGTTCATTTGGAAATGGAAACAGGCACTCCATGCCACTAAGTGATAGGTGTATACTGTAAATATCTGCACGAGGGATTCATAGCACCACCATCGAAATAAACGAGCACATATATTTCATGACCACCTCAGCTTTGAATAATATAAATAGCCGTTTTGTCCTCATTAGCATACAATTAAAACAATATATTTTAGCCAAGGCTATGGCTGTTTTTACATTTTTCACATTAAATAAAACTGCCAAATGTGGGACATAATGTGATAGTTGTCAAACACCACAATATGTGCTATGTATGGTAGGAGAGCATTGTTTGCATGTATGAGTGTAAAAGAAGATGAATGCATCATCTCATGAATGCAGTTCAACCACAAACATTAATTTCAATCTAATTTCATCTGTGCAAAGTCTTTGTTTTAAGAGGGAAGCAGCTGAAGACATGCAGAAGATTGATGAACAACCAGATGTCTCGGACACCTCTTGTGATGTTCAGTGTGGTTAGGAGAAACAATTTTTCAGCTATTTGATGTTCAGTTACTTTTAAGTCACCAATCAGAGGTGCAGACTGGGGGAACAACCGGACTAAAATTCCCTGACATAAAACAAATTGTTGCCTCGAGCTGCACCTTTATGGTTTTAAAGAGGGATCTTAGAATATAAACTATCTTGACTTTATGACTCAATTTTACAAAATCAATGATGTCAAAAGAATGTGGGGAGATAAGAAAACCACCTACAAATCGGACAAAGTTCTTCCAGTGCAAAGACTCGAGCTGAACAAATGAGAATGATGTACTACTATAATTGGATTCTGTATGCAAAAAGACAAGCTGTCCTTACCGTCCAGGTGACCTGAATGGTTGTGGGACTCAGCACAACTGGGTTGTGTAGCCGAACTATGACCTCACCAAGCTCCTTCTGTACATGCCTGTGGTCGACACCCTGAGCTGGAGGACTTATATCTATGAGAGAGCAAGAAAGAACAATGAGAAAGAGAGAGAGGGCACACAATAAAATGTTGCCCACTCTCCTCCACATGGTTTTCACAGATCTCACTCACAATACACCTTGCTTCATCACCATCAGACGTGGAATGGTAAAAGAGTGAATGAATAGACCAATCACTTTCAACAAGGAAGCGTGCACTTAGTGATTACGACTTCATTTAAAAAGGAGCAACTTCATCTGCATTAAAATGACCTCATTCCGTTTTGTATTGAGGCTCCTGTCTGGTTTGGAGAAAAGAAAGGAGAACTGGGCTGGCAAAGTTCTTCAGATGTGTGACTTGTCTGCACTTACTGGGGCCTGACTGAACAACCGCATCAACAAATGAACTCTGAATGCGCCAGACCCCAGACATATTGGATGGAAGATGAATGGACACTATGGGCATTTTCACACATGAAAGTCCGAACCAAGGTCCGGACCAAGGTTCATGTTTTTGTTACATTGTCTACATTTGATCCGCTAAGTTTTGGTTTCACACTGCAGTTATGCAAGCGCACTAAATATCTATACGTGACAAAACTACGTCCTGCCGTCATCACATACGTGAGCTGCGTCTCCAGATACTTAGAATTGATTGGTTTGTAGACGGGCTTCTTCGTCCTCTCGTATCTCTCTCTGTGTCGTTTTTTTCAGCTGACTGCTGCTCTCCTCTACTGCCGCGGCTCTTTTTGTTTTGTTGTGATGTTGAGAAGCAAAGACACGGGAACTTTCTTTCTGGAAAATTTATTCAGGGCCAAACGGAAACCTACACTGTACATTTACTACCACTTAACAAATAAACTGCTGATGTATTCTCAGCTCCGATAGCCGACAGCTGTCTGCTCTGAGCACATTCACCGTCACTCTCTCACGTAGCCTACACACTAAGCACCGAGCTGTTCCTTAAAGGAGCTATTCCCCGGTCTTGTAACACAAGGAGAGCCTGCCAGAGCTTCTTGCATTTGGTCCGAAAGTCCGAACCATCCAAAAAATGCTTTCACACTATAAACGAACCGGACCATGTTTGGTCCTGACCGAGACCACCTCTTTTTATCGGACCAAAATTTAGTCTTTTAATCCGGACCGTGGTCCGGGGGAGGTTTCACACCTGTAATTTTGGTTCGGATCATACTGAAAAGTCCGAAAGTCCGGACCAAATGAGGTATGTGTGAAAACGCCCTTAGACACTATTTTCCAGCTCAGTTCCCATTCTGCACATGCACATGTTTCAAGTTACAAGCAATAAAAACTCCAATGTATGAGATACTGAGTGTGGTTTAAGCGAGCAACATTTTGAGTTATTTACTGAAGGGAAGCAAAAAACTTACAAGAAGAATTATATATATATATAAAAAGCTTCATTCAGACAACCCAAGGCGGTCATGAATCACAGGCCACACTATTAATGCAAGATGGGCCAAACAGTTAAAAAGAAGTGAAAAATCAATTTGTCATCAATGCATGCCATTGTCAATAAACACGTTGATATATCATCTCAATACCTTCACCTCAGCATAAGACAGATATGCTGCAATTCAAATTGACTCCACTTTTTTTCAAACACACTCTTGGCTTGCATCAGCCAAAAGTTGCTTTTGACTGATTTCTTTTTTTTGCCGGGGACTTAACATATCAGTGTAATCTGGAGACTGTGGTCTGTCCGGTCCAGTAATCAAATCTTCTTTGGGTTTGGAGGCAGTCATTTTCTCCAGTTATGATCATTAACATAGCAGGGATAGCACTAACACAGTTAGGCTTTCCAAAAGTAGACATGCTTATTTTACATAATTGCTAAAGTGTAGCCTTAATGAGCTGAGCTGAGATGGCAAATGTGACCTCTGGAAAGTTGTGCAGTGTTTCGGTATAGCTATTGGCTGCAGACTGCTGAGAGGGGCTGATAAGTATCACACTTTGAAGGGGAGCACAATGACCTTCCCCTATCAGTAGAAACAAAAATTATATTCAGCAAAAAAAAACACCACATTCCACCACCAGTGAAAGTGATTATGACAAGTTCTGAATTAACTATACATTTATTTAATAAATACTGTAAATATAACACATTCCTTTCATATTCATGTTATGTAAAGTACCTTGCGTTCTGACAGGATCAGACATGGGGCTTGGATCACTCAGCCCCTGGCTGTTGACTGCTCGGACCATGAACAGGTAGATGGTGTTGGGACGGAGGCCTTTGACGGTAAACTGGGTAGTTTTGACATGATCTGCTACTGTTTGCCAGCTGTTGCTCACTGATTGGCTGCAATGGAAGAGAAAAAGGTGGTTTCACATTATTTTTCAGTGTCTTTCCACACAGTACAATATATTTGTACCTGCAATCCTCACACTACCAAGGCTGCTACATAGTAGATACATACTGTAGAGTGAGGGTTTGATGTTCCTGGTTAAACAAACCTGAATGCTTCAATAACAAAGGAGGAGACAGGTGATGCTCCAGCCATCCCAGGCTGCCAGGACAAGGACACGCTGTTCTTGGTGACATCAGTGACCTGAGGTTTAGATGGCGGGCCTGGAAGCTCATTCTCATCATGTTTTTTTATGACCAGCACTCCACCTGTTTCTGAATGGAGAGAAGGAGATTTTTTCTAGTGAAAACTGCCGATAAGTTGATTTTTGTTTTCTGTACATACAATACATGCAATCATTACGCCATCTTCTACCTTTGACTTCCAAGAAAGCACTCCATGATGTTTCACCGCTGGAGCTGGTAGCCACACATGTGTAGATCCCAGAGTCTGAAAGCTGGTATAAAGTAGAACACACGTGTATATATGAATAAAAACACATATACACTAACAGCGTGGACACCCACAGTGCATAATGACACCACTAATATCACTTTTAGTGCCATTTCATTTCACACATCCTGAGAGCAGTCGCTATGATGTGCTGGCCAAATTGTGTGTCATTTGTGAGTGCCTCAAAGTGCTGACGCTAATTTCCTAATTAATTCCATTTTCTACTCACCACCCTTCCATCACTTTTCCACTCCCCATCCTCATTTCCCCACTGTCCTGCCGACCACAACAAAGCCAGGCTAATTCATTTAGGGTGGGCTGCTTCAACCCCCTGGACCGATGACAGCTGGCTTGTCTCTCCATCCCTCTTAGGAACTTTGGTTGTTTGTTGGTTTTTGTCCCTGTGCCTTCCTTCCATTTATTAAATAACATGTCAGTGGTCGCCAGCTTTGTCAAGCATAATAGATATTCCACTGAGGCCTCCGAGTGGGGAAAGTGAGGCATGCACATTTTAAATTGAATCTACTCTAAATGTATGTGCGTGTGTGTGTGTGTGTGTGTGTGTGTGTGTGTGTGTGTGTGTGTGTGTGTGTGTGTGTGTCTGTGAATATATATCTGTAAGTGCATACATGTTTCTATGCTACAGCTGGAGCTGGAATCCAACCCTCCACAGCTGAGCCCAGTTGGAGCTGCAGTGCCACTAAGTGATACGATCAAACAATTTAAAAAAAATCAATGCTGCCTGTTCATCTCTTTAAGGCATTATGGTACCTTGCTTAAGCCATGTCTTACTGAATCCTACATGCCCTAACGCTCGTATCCTGCAGTGTTGTAGGCATGCCCATACAAATGCATATAACTGTATAAACATCTTAAATCAAGACACTTAACCAAGAAAATAGAGTGATGACAAAGTGTGAAGCAATAAGGGAGCTGACAATACAATATTTTACAGATCAACTCCAGTTACGGACAATGCTTGTAATATAACATTGGCACAGAAGCACAAATACATCTTAAACCAGTAAAACCAATGAAATGCTTTACCTTGACATTTTTTATCTGCAGGCTGCCCAGCTCCTGCAGGGACATGCGGGCGTCCTTTCCCAGCAGACTGACCCCATCCTTCAGCCAGCTGATGGAGGGGATGGGGTCTCCTGATGCCTGGCACTTCAACAGCGCCACACTGTCCACCCCAAGTGTCTGATTGGATGGGCCTTGGCGAATGATGGGTGGTGGCCTGTCTGTGAGCACTGCGATACAAAGACAAAAATGTGAACATATTATTCATATCATTCTGAAGTCCAAATGTAAAATCTGTGTTCACATAAGGCGCCTGACTGTAAAATAAACTGAGTGACAGTGTTGATCATAAAATGCACCGAGGGTGGATGTGGGTATCTATCATAAAGTCGACTATTTTCTCTGCAGGTCCTGTAATTACACCACAGAACAATGACCATATCCTGTATTTCCAGGAAGGAGGGAAAAGAACAGCTGAGTAGTGTTACTAGTTTCGTTGATGTGGCAGAGGGATGCTAAGCAGTTTCCAGTTACTGCCTGGGTAGCCTTATTTTTATACACTACTCTAGACTCTGTGGTACAGTTTAGCGGTGAGACTCTTGCCTATTGACTCAGTGTGGTTCTGGTAAATACTTCATTATGTGAAGCATGGGGCACAATGAAAGGTGAATTTCAAATACTAAAGGTTACTGAAAACAACTTTCATGAGATTTAAACAGAGATAGGATTAGTAAATCTAAATCTTTAAATAATCAGAGAAGACAATATTTTGTTTTAAGTTCACTTTAGACGAATGCTAATGCTGTGATGAATTCCATTTGCATGAGCAAATTCATTTGTTATAATGTGCCAAAAAAAAAGCCTGTGGGTCTCTTCAATGAAATAGTGGGTATGTCAGAGGTGATCTCAGAGAGCGTTAGCGCTCTAGCACAGAGGCAGTTTATATATTTAGAGTTGAATAATGTGGAGTCCCCCTGGCATCACAGAACCCACATTAATTAGACGGTATGGATTAATGAAGTCAGACCTGCAGGGGCTAATTACCAAGTCTACCTCTGTAACCTTTCAACACATCATCACACCCTCATTTCCACCCCTATTCTCACTCTAGCAGCTACATCTGACAAAAGGTAGTGGTTCCAAGTAATACACTTCTGCTGTGCTGTGGTCACCCCTTGCTATGAGTCACCTAAGACAGAAAGAGAAAAATTGTATAGAAACCTGATATTTTATCTATCAAAAGCCAAACATCACACATCCATTTCAATAATATTTCACTTCTTGTTTTAGTGCTCTTGAATGTTTATATTAGGGAGAATGCAATCATGTAAATCTGAAAGTAAGCCAAGAGAGTATTCAAAGCACCTGCTGCTTGTTTATCTTATCTCATGAACACACCCCGAAGGTTTTCTGTCAGTTTTGAAAGATAGATAGATTTACACCAACATTATAAGCTAGAATAAAGCATTTTATTTCACTACTAAGTAGCCTGAATTATCATCGGCAACCATGTTTGTTAATACATGTTTTAAGTGAAGTCTATGACTCCAACACTTTCCCCATTAAGAGAAGACAGTAAGCTATGACTAGTGACAGAAGCTAATGCACAAACATAAGAAATTGCCAGGCACAGGGATGTGCCTGATGTATGTGTTGATGACATGTAGGAGTGACAGAGGGGGGAGGCAAGGCTCAACTAAGGCCTTGGGTCTCTGGATCAGGAATTTCTCATTACAGATCTCCTTGAACTCCACAGACTGTCGGGGTTTGGGGCAGTAAATCAAATGAAGACTGCGGCAGGTGTGGCCGTGACCTCACCATGGCCCTCCTGTACTCTTTCCTCCTTTTCTTTTAGACCAACACCCGTCTTGCTAACATGCCTTTTGCTATTAAAAACTGTTGATAAGCCAGTCTTTGGCTGTTAAATGTGATATTTTATTCCAGGCAATTGAAGGACATACCAATTGTGTATGTGCAATAGAACCATTCCTACTTCAGATAAAATGTTGGCTTTTAATCTTTCTACTAGCAGGTACTTCAGCAGACATATGGATGGCCGTCGATCTTGCCATCACAGCAGCTGAGCAGATTAGATGCTCCCACACCTCGCAGGACCACATAATTCATTCCACAGAAAACCCATGTCACTCACTCACTCACTCAATCATGCCCCCTCTCTTTCTCTGTGTCTCTTTCTCCTGCTTCCTCCCTCACACATATACTTGCACGTCGCCTACTCACACAAAAACGCTGATCATTAAACTTGAAGGAACTCAAGGGCAATGCTTTATTTCCTTTCCAAAAGGAAAAGTAGAAAAAGTTAATTAAATTGTGACATAAAAAAAAAAGAAACAAAGAGCGTACTGCAAAGGTCATGGGCATACTGACATTTCTCAAACTGCAGCTGAATATATGCCTGCACATTTCTTGTGTACCTATACTTTCACATGGGCCAAATTCCCATATGAACTTAGCAAGTAAGAAATGTGTTACACTTAAACCATGACAAACTAAAATCAGATGTTATTTATGCCAGTGTTAATAATTTGTTTGTTGAGGGGTAATTGTCTAAATACATGTGGGGCAGAATCCAACATACATATTTAAAGTACATCTGTGTTTATATGCACATATGAACCAACTTCTCTGCATTTGCAGTTGTGCTAAGGTGCGTGCTAGTGTGCTGGCATGGAAGATGTTACAGGACGCGTTGGTTTTCCCCTCACCATCTGTGACCTCCAGTTGAGCCTTGGCGAGGATACTGCCTGCAACGGTCAGAGCCTGGCAGATATAGTAACCAGCATCTGCCCGCTGCACAGATGAGATGGTGAGGTCTCCGCTGGGTGACACTGAGAAGCGACTACTGGGCTGCTGGGGTTGGTTGGGAAAGAGCAAATTCTGCAGGAAAGAGGTACAAACAGACAATTAGTGAGAACATGGAAACAGTACAACCTGGAAATATGACAAAACACTCATACCCACCACCGCCTAACTCACACACAAACTGTGCACACTCACATACACACAGATCAGACTATTACAGCTACAGTAAGAACAATTTCATCTATCACTTGGTTAACCAACCTCACAAACTTCCCAACATGTATACAGCATAAAGACTTGGTTTCATACTTATTCTTGTGCCAAGCCAGAGGCTCCACTGTGTTATGAAGGCAACTTTTGCTCTTGTTGGCGCCATGACTATTTTCCTTTCTGCTTCAATTCCACAGCAGTTTCGCTGCTCTTTTACCCACAGAGACCACCCCATACGAGTTGGGCTAATACTGAATATAATACGATGTAGCTTTAGAATAGAGGAAGGGATAATTAATCCCACATAATTTAGAATAAATATACAGGATCAAAGCACTGATGACACTGCTGAGAGCCGCTTTATCCCCTATATTTTTTTTATGCCTATTTTCTTATGATTCCCAAAGGTAACCCACAAATACATTAACTGGATTTAATTACACCTAATCTCTTTAATGCAACAAATTATGTTGTTGTTTTTAATTAGGCTCCACGCATCTCTAGCACATGAGAGATGTACACTCCATTATCCTCAAGTGTGAGAAAAAAGGTCTGTCTGCCATTTAATTACTATACTGAATGATAGCTTTAATTTGTTATCTCAACAAATACCTTTATACCTTTTATATGTCAATGTGGGTGAGGTACAGAAAGCATCGATAAACACAGAGACAAGTGCAGAGATAGCGAGGGCGTGCAACTGCTTGTACAAAAGTGTTTGTAGTACATTCATTTCAAAAGGCTCATCTTTAATAACTATGTGAGACACACGCCGAATATAAATCTTCTCTATCTGAAGAAGTTTACAACATGACTCAGTGTTACTGAGTCGTACTGTAACCTTTAGGTCACACATTGGTAAGGGGTAAGTGGGTGAGTATTACACCAAATGTTTGTGAAAACATGAGTATGCATGTGTCTCACTTCTGTTCACTCTTTTAAGAGAACTTTGCTGTAATTGTTGGCCTGCAGGCTGTGTGTGTGTGTGTCTGTGTGTGTGTGTGTGTGTGTGTGTGTGTGTGTGTGTGTGTGTGTGTGTGTGTGTGTGTGTGTGTGTGTGTGTGTGTTTGAACCTTAGCCAGGGCTGAATCATATCTCTGGCTCATCTACAAGCCCCAACAGGCTCCTAATTGGCACAGTTGTTGAGCGTTGTGAGGACACCCAGGTATTTGAATGGGTATCTGCTTGACTGAGGGATAGGATCGTTCTTATCAGTGCAGGGTCATGGAAAACCGATTAGCACTTTGCCAGGCACACTGTCGTTTTGCGGCTCCTGAGAACAAAGGTGTATCTGTGTCTGTAGTAAAGATACTGATGACAGATAGTGTAGTTTGCAGTGCTGTGTGTATGTGTATGTATGTGTGTGTAATGTGTATGTGTAGGGCAAGAGAATCATAAGTACTCAGCAAGTGTGCATACAGCCAAGGAAATCCAAACAAAGTGCTGAGTGTTGATAACACTAGACGCACAGTAGATAACAAAAGCTGCCGACTAAGAGAGCAATATATTTCCGCATGTAAGAAATAATGCAAAAAAGCAATAAAAACGATACAAATGTTTTCCACACTTGGTTGTGTGAGGTCGTTTGCTCTTACCTGACTTCCCTCCTTCTGCCAAAAGACAGCAGGCTGAGGGTTTCCTTTGGTTTCACACGGGAAGGTGGCAGTGCGGCCTTGAGCCACAATTTGGTCCCTTGGGCGGATGACAAACTGGGGTGCAGCTGAAGTCAAAGGGCAAAAACACCAGTGTTAGTAGACCAGTGGTACACAGTTAGGCCAAACATAAGGGCTAGAGATTATCAGGGCTTGGGGATTTCAAGCAAAGACAAGCAATATACCACATGGTCAAATCAAAATGGGAGTGCTGTACAGAGCTTCCATGCAGCGTTATATCCATTGCTCTCTAATGGCTCTGAACAGAGGGAGGACACCAATGACTATCATTGTCATGGTAACCAGGTTGGCCATTCATCCAGGTGAAGCTAAGGCTGAATGAATGACAGTCACATTGGCATTCACAAGGAGAAGTGACTTTTCACAAAGGCACTTAGATCTGAGACAACACAAAGGCACACCCATGCCCAGGAAACATCCAAAACTATGAACAGGTAAAGACATATAAGGCTTGATCATGTCTAAATTTCCATATGTAAGATTTAGTCTTTATCAGAATGCGTCTCATAGAAAAGTCCAGATCTGAAGTGGCTCAGTACTTCTTATCAAAGTTGTAACAACAAGGAGTGAGAGATTTAAAGAGACTTTTTCTGTGTTTACCACACTACAAGCTAACACCTCTCCATCAAATAGAGAAGAGGCTTGAAAAGCTATCAAACTTTGAAATCGTAGTGTGAAGCTTTCTTAGTCAATATTCACGACTCCATCAGGAGCCAGACCAGTTGTCACACACGCAGTCGGGACAGAGTGAGACATTTCTGACTGACAACTTGGCAGTTGCAGTTCAATAATAAAGAGAGAGGAGTTTAGAGATTAGATACAAGTTCTCTTCGCTCCCTGACCATTCTCTGATGGTGGGTTAAGGAGGCTTTATTATTTAACACCAGCAATGATGTTTTTATTTGAAAAATCGGTTTAAACGGTATATTTTTATCTCAAATAATCAAAAGCTTCAGTGTACTGCATAAGGATGACAATGGATTCTAGCATAGACGCAAAGAAGACTTTTTCCCCTTAAGTCCATATCTTTATGCACTACCAGTAACCTTTATTCCTCACACAGATGCCATATGCTAATAATAAGTACAACTGACAAATATTAGCAATTATATCAGCTGCAAAACTGGAACTTTGATCTGAGGTAATTTACTGCATGACCCAAGACCCCTGCTTGTTTATTCTATGGCTGTCACTGGGGGTCTTAGTCCCGTGTTGACAAGTACCATGTTTGCCAAGATAAAACCTCCTTACAGGAGGAAACATGGGCCCTGGAGAGATAATGAAAGTCAACAAATGAAAAACTCTGAGTTAAGTGCTGACAATGGGTAGTAGAGGCCATTTTATTTAGGCAAACAAAATGAAAACGTAAGACATTTTTGACACAATATTGGTAAATTCTATGACAAAAAAAATCTGAATTGTTGCAATGCAACATCTTGCACCATTTCTGTTTCTTTGTAAGTCCTTTCACTGACAAGCCAGCTGGTTCCAGTAAGGCCTAACTCTTCCCATTTGGCTGGTTTCTCCATGTAATCCCTTTTTGGGGGTGTGTATTTGTCAAATATACACACAGTTGGGAATGCTACAGATGGCTACAGATTTACTGCCTTCCCGTTTGGCCTTCTGCAGCTTGGATATCTTGTGTCTCTCACAATGCTGGGCCTGATACAGAGCTCCTAAATCATGCTCTGGCAAGGACTCAGTTCCCTCCCTTCACTTCCTCTGCTCTGTTCCATCCCACACACTGCACTGCTAACTACTCGCTAAAAATATGGTTTAACACCTTACAGACTGGTCCCTATCACTGCATCGCCCGGCCTTGTCCTTTCTCACACTCTTCATCAGTCTAATTCTTTCCCGTTCTCATAGGCTCTTGTTGCACACAAAATGAAATTAATTTATAAAAAAGAGTTTACCCAACGTATTTCTATATTTATTATACTAAATACTGTCAAACAGAATTAAATTATGTGAATGTTTTTTTATGTTTATAATTGGATTTTGCTTGTATGGATGAGTGTTTGCAGCTGGATGTCAAAAACAAACATTTGATGTTCTGCTAGATTTCATCAAACTTAATAAATCAATTACCCCTGTTTGTGAATCATCTTCACTGTAGCCAACAACTTGGCATCATCCAGCTTTTTGTAACCGAGATACCCTATTCAAGTAAGTATGTTTCCTATTCCACTTGACTGTTTGAACACGTGATACAAGGTTAGAACATCAACTCTACTCTATCAGCTGAAACAGTAGCTTTTCCTGGAGGCCTGATATTAATATTGGGCTCATTCTATACCTGTGGCACTGCTTTCAATCTCTCTTTCTTTCGTTTTTTTTTTTTAAATTACATCGGAAAAGGAATAAAACATGTATGGCAAATGCGACGGGGTGGATCTAAGAAGGGGTGGGAGGCCCACAGAGAAGAACAGATCAAAAAAAAAAAAGAAAATCAAGAGGAAGCCAGTGTGTGACAGTTTCACAGACTGGCTCAGGGCTAACTCACACTGGCCCTGTTTCTGATATAGAGACCCTTAATGACATGTGAGAGCCTCCTTTCTGTCCCCTCCTAAGGAAAAACATGATCAGGCGCCCATATTAAATTCATGACAAGCCACATCTGCCTGGTTTGGAGAGGGCTCAGCAGAAAACAGAAGTCAGGGTGAAAAGAACAAATGGACAGAGAGACATCCATTCAGTACACCCAGGCACACAAACTAAAGCTTTTCTTCCTGCTTTCAAATCCCACGTTCAATCATATTTTATTCAGAAGTTGACTGCAATTACTGTCTCTTCCCACAGGCAGATTGAATGTGTAATTTCCTCCATCTTTTTGAAAGCTGACAGTTTGACAATCACAGAACAACTACTGCTGTTTTGGCAACCAAAGGCCTGCCACTGAGGCAGTGTCTGGGTTTTTCTGCCAGTCAAGCCTGTCTCGACACACACTTCTGCTATTCTTTTCTTCTCCATTCTTTGTCCTGATGCATGTTTCTTGTTCCATCATTCCTCCTGTTTCTACTCTCAAAACCGCACACCTTTCTCTCCAGATGCCCATTTTCACTAACTTCCTCTAACAATTTAACATTTTAAATGTATCATATTTGGTTCTGCCTTGACCTTGTCCCAATCTATAGGGAAATACAATGAGATTCTCAGCTCTGTGTTGTGGGGCTCAGAAGGAAAGAAGCTCATCCAAAACAAACAGATCTCAGCTTTGTGTTCCAAAAAATCCACAGATGGCCTCAAGACTTGCAAGTTAAACACGTCCTGGACCATATGAGATGACAATGTCTGAGACTATCAGACTGCCAGCCCACTCATTCATTGTAAAGGACAGAGTCTAGAATCTATAGAGCCTTCAGTTTAGAGCTACACGAGAGATGGAACGTTTGAGTTAATGCAGTTGATAAATCTGTGCTGCTGTACTGTGTCGTTAAAACCTACTCCAGTTCCATCACAATGTCACATTAATAATTAATAATGATGAAGTATTAATT
This sequence comes from Sander vitreus, assembly GCF_031162955.1. Taxonomy (NCBI): domain Eukaryota; kingdom Metazoa; phylum Chordata; class Actinopteri; order Perciformes; family Percidae; genus Sander; species Sander vitreus. The sequence continues at coordinate 1,467,582 of NC_135857.1, forward strand.
AATTATTATTTGAAGTACATTCTATGTACTTAATTAAGTCCAACACATAAATGAATGCTCAGGAAACTTAGAAGCCATATTTAAAAAAAATATGTTCCCTTGGAGCTTTGTCTCTAAGTTCCATGAAGTTGCTGCAAACAAAATGATTGCAGTTGGCTACATTGATTAGGCTGGCCTACAGTCCGGGTGTAATAGGCCATTAGTGTTTTAGTAATCCAGGTGGAGCTGTAAAATCTCCACAGAGTACATAACTATTTGCAAACAACAATTCTTAGGGTAGACAATGTGAGGTAACACCTGTGTTAGTTAAATACAGTAATGTTAAAGCAATGGTAATTGATTGTCAGGCAGTCAAATGCATTAATGTGTATGGAGAAGGCATGCAGGATGGAATCTAATCAGAAGGATGGGTACTTACCTACAGGGCGAGCTGGAGACACAACAATGGAGGAGTGGATACACAAAAGAAACAAATTAAGACACAGACACACAAACATGTAAAACAAAGGACGAACAGAACAAACACAATAAATTAAGACAAAAAAAAAAATCAGTCAGAATGAATGACATGTTGTGTTTGGGCCAACACATCTCTAGCACAGGGTAAGCATGGCAGAGAGGATCCAGTAGCTTGTGTCCACTGTCCACTGGACAGTTTTATTGATTCACTCAAACCCGGTTTCTCAGACACAGAATGTCAAAGGCAGTCTGGTATGAGCGCCCCCTGGTGGTTGGAAATCTTCAATTGCATTTATATATTGTACGTGCGGGGGCCAGCCAATTCTACTTGTCAGGGACAAACATACTACTGGACCTTCGCTGTCTGCATTAATGAAATCTACAATTCTACAGATGGTTTGTGTTTGTAATAGCAAGGCAAAGATGGGTTTATCACTGGTGCTGATGGACAGGGCAGAAAAAAGAGAGCAAGAGGAGGAGAGAGAGCAAAAAGATTTCAAAGTGAAGACAGCATGTGGGTTTCATCCAAAGACCGGAGCGTCTGAAAGCCCACTCTCTATCCAAAAGAGTTGGTGCAGGTAGTGGTTCCCCAGTGTTTCCTCTGTGTTACTGTATGTTTCCTCGCCATCAAGTAAAACACTAATATGCTACTTTCACAAATCCACCTTCAAAAAAGAGAAGTCAACCCAGACCTTGTTTTATCTCCCTCTGGCCCCCTGTGTTGCTTGCAAAGCGCTCCACAGAGACCTTAAACGCTTGGGTGTAATGGAAAAAAGAGTGGTGAAAAGAGGCAAAATTATGGTTAGAATGTTTTTATTAACCCTGCAAACCACAGGTGGTGGACTGGCGGTGTGCACCAGTAATCTGTGAAATGGCTTTGCTGACTGGGTAGTTACAGCATGGAGGCTAGCGTGGCTAGCAGACCACCACGATGGGGGAAGGGTGGCAGAGTGTGTCGACGCTGCACTCGGAAATGTTAATAATTAAACAGATTCATAGACTGTCTACATCTTTCTGAGCGGTGAAAGTCAGCATTCTCAATTTCCATTTGTGTAAAGGGGACCCTATGGAATAAACTGCCAATCCAAACCTCACCGTATATAGGTGTACAAGTACAATAAACCTCAGTGGTGCATGACAAATGTTGACACGTGCTAGCTAATGTGAAAAAATAACAAAAGGACAAAAGGTGTTTGGTACCTCTGACTGTGAGAGTGGCGGAGGCCTCCAGCTTGCCCACGCGGTTTTCTGCCACACAGGTGAACGTGCCCTCGTCGTTAATGGAAGCCTTCTTCACTCTCAGCACATAGTCGTCCTTGTCATACTTGATCTCATACCTGTCAACAAACGTAACATTGTGAAATTGAAGTTGCCTGTTCAGCATTGAATGCAAACACCGTACATTTGGATAAAACATTAACTCTGTGACAAATAAGACGTGCTTCAGTATTTCACATATGCCTGTTGAGCTGTAGCCGCGAAGAGTGTATTTCCTCTTGGAAAGGGAACACAGAAGCACAACTGTTCATTCTGACAAATGGAGATTGCAAAGGGGAGGATCAATTATTCAACAATGACAGACAGTACATAGAAAGGGGTGCGTTCAGTTGGAACCCTCAAAACTTGTTCAATATTCATGAGATGTTTTCTCTGTGTGTGTGTGTATGTGTATGTGTCTGTGTGTGTATACTGTATGTTTAAACCATATTCAGAGGTTTGTGTGTGTGTGTGTGTGTGTGTGTGTGTGTGTGTGTGTGTGTGTGTGCACGTGCATAACTGTGCCATTGTGCGTCCACAATGCATGCATGAATGTAAGGTTGCAATACATTTATAAAAAGCTACACCATCTTATTGTATAGCAACTAAATTAATCAATACAGCAGCTATAGTTGGCTGTATTTTCAATTCCACTGCAGTAGTCAAATGTTTGTGTTCATGTGTGTTTGCAGAGGGTTGTATGTGTGCCTAGACCTGTATGAATTGCATGGCAGCTGACAGGGAATGATGCTGGTCTGGTTTGTTGTTCCAGTCTGTAATTGAAGGGGGTGCTGGCCTGGCAGTGTGTAAGTAGCATGTTGGCGGGGGTGGTGGGGCTGTGTGATGGTGGTCTGTCAGCCTGACAACCTTCTGCTGTCCACAGTCTGTCACTCATAGACACTGAGAACAGGGTTGAGACGAACAGATAAAGGGCCACTCTATGTGAGCTTGACACTGCGTTTGCCCCTTTAAAGCCCCTGTGTAGAATTTCATTATGATTATAGAATATTTTAAATTATTAGTTTGTCAAAAAATCCAGTAATGAAGGTGAAATTGGTACAGTCTGTGTGTTGCTTTCAGCCTTCAATCTGTGCACTGCAGTCTGCCACAGTGTCTTTTTTGATATTACCACTTGGAGTCCCCAAAGGCAGAATGTTTCAAATCCACATAGGAGCTTTTAAAGGACAAGCCTGAAATTATATTATACTTTTTATTATAGCTTATACCTCTGTGCCATAAAATGTCCAACTTATAGTCCAACAACTATTAAAAACACATAAAAGAACCAAGAGAAGTGATGTCTGCCCAACATGGAGCAAACTCTTCAGAGAGAGAAGTCAGAACAGACCTCACCGGCCATGTTCATTTATGTGTTTTCAATAGCTTTTAGATGACAATAGAGCTCTTTGGCACAGAGGAATGAAAAATATTAGGCTTTGGCTACACAGATGATACTTGTTAGAGGGACAAATTCATTTTTGGTTTTGCTCTCTTCAGGGGAATTGTTGATAGTTAAAAAAGAGAAAGTAGTCTGTTACACTTTAAACTGGGAGGTTGATACACATGGTGGATAACTGTTTACTCTGGATAATACATTGGACTACATTAGATATGGCAACAAACTATGATTTACAGGGATACTTTCTGTTGTGACTTTAGAGTAACAGTCCATTTCCCTCAGAGTGGGAAAGACCCCTCTGCTCGACCATCAGGTGTACTGATGGCTGCTTGCCACTGGCAGCTGCAGAACTAATCTGTTCTGTCTCATTTTTATTTTTTTTTCACCTGCTGTTATGACATTTCCTGAGAAAGCATTCAAAGGCAGCTTTATTGAAGCACATTCCTCAACTCTGACTGCCAGTTCCTCCTCTCCACACAGGTACTTAAGGAACCATAATGATTATTTGACTGAGTCATGACTGAATGCTTTGTTCTAGAGAGAGGGGATGTACAGTTCAGGAAAGGGTGGGAGACATGAATAAAGCATTTATTGTTGAAACTGACTGAGTGGCAACCAAAGGATGAGACAGCACCTTTTGGGACAAAGCCTGTTGTCAGATGAAAAACAAACAAGCTAATAGAAAGAGCATCATTCCATACCCTGCCTCCGGCTAGAACGGGTAGCTCAACATGAACTACTGACATGAAAGAGAAGGTGGAGGTTAGCAAAAGAGTGGCAGGGACAAGTTTAGGGCTTAGGGAAAACACGATGACTCCCTAACAAACAATGATGATTGCAAGTTAATAGGCTCATTTTTCCCAGCACTCTTAAACAACCTTTAACCAACTCTGCCAACAAACATCATCATGCTAACACGCTGATGTTAAGGAAGGTTTGCCATGTTCAGCAGCTCACTCCGTGGGGACTTGACTTGGGGTTCGGAGGCAGGTTCAAGTCCGGTCCCAGTCCCACACAGACCAAAGTATGGAGTATGGACTGATAGCTGGAGAGGTGCTAGTTTACATCCTGGGCACTGCCGAAGTGCCCTTGAGCAAACTCCCAACTGCTTGCAGCATCAACTATGTGGCAGCCCCTTCGCTCTGACACCTTTCCAATAATGCATGTCTATGTACATGCGTGTGTATTTCGGGGTGAATATCTGTATCAAATGTCAAAGTAATCCATCCAAGAGTTGTTGAGATATTTCCATTAAACCACATATGTCAATATCATGGTGGCACTAGAGAAAAAGTCAGAGGATCACCAAAGTTAGTGGAATTTATATATATATATATATATATATATATATTTTTTTAATTCAACAAGCAATTTCTTGTATTTTAGAAGAATACTAAAAGCAGCAGGAAATACAGAACTGAGTGCCTCATTCTGGTGCCACTGATATGTCTGCTCTTCTCTCTGATGCTCTGAACCGTTACAGGAAACACAAACCCCGCTGCATGTGACGCTAGCTAACACTATACTCAACATCAGCCAACGTTAGCCTACCGCTAGCTAGTTAACACTATACTCAACAGCAGCTAACGTTAGCCTACCACTAGCTAGTTAACACTATACTCAACAGCAGCTAACGTTAGCCTACCGCTAGCTAATTAACACTATACTCAACAGCAGCTAACGTTAGCCTACCGCTAGCTAGTTAACACTATACTCAACAGCAGCTAACGTTAGCCTACCGCTAGCTAGTTAACACTATACTCAACAGCAGCTAACGTTAGCCTACCGCTAGCTAGTTAACACTATACTAGACAGCAGCTAACGTTAGCCTACCGCTAGCTAGTAGCTGGATTAAACACGGTTAAAATGCTGACAGCTAACGCTAAACGGTGTAAAGTGTGACAGTGTTTTACTGTAGAGGATTCAACACCGGGATGTAACAATCTGCAGCTGCTGTTGGAGAAACAACACAGACGGTGCGTTCAATGAAACTGGTAATTTACACCCTTGTGGTGCATTCAAAGTTGTTGTTAAATTCAAATGTGTGACTAGATTAAATATATAATAAACAAATACAAATCTTAAAAATCAAGTTCATAAAGTCACTTTCTTTGCATTCATTTGATTCCCAATCAAGATCCACTGGTAAGAATGGCTTTCCATTGTTAATATGGACTTAAAAACAGTTCTGAAATGCAAAATAATAGAATTTAATGAAATTGAAATTCGACGATTAATCGCGATTAAGAAAATGTAATCGCTTTGACAGCCCTAATATTAATATATTTATATATATATATATATATATCATGGTAATCCATCTAATAGTTAGGGTTAAGAACTGGCATGCAAGCTACAGATATTGTGGAAACTCATAGAAACGCAAACAGTTCACCTGCTCACACACGTTCTTACAGCCTGACATCTGCATGACCGGGCCCTTGCCGTGTGGATAACCAACGTATCCACATACTGGACAACATGCTTATTGTTCTTTGTCCCGTCTCCATCAATCTCTCAAAACAGAACCTCGGGCTGGCCGATGACTTATTAGTGGGGAACATGAGCCCAATCAATCTGTAATCAACTTCCTATATGGAATCAGCCTAGATGACAAGATGAGTGGAAATACACAGGGATAAGAGGTAGTTGTGGCAACACACACATGTAAGTACACGCAGAAAGGGAACAGTAGCTCTTTATTGAGACTGGATTGGGGTAGAGCTCTGTTCTCTATTAGAAGAGGAATGTAATTGCACATGTAGAAGGGCTGTGGAAAGGATAGGAGAGCCAAGTTCACTCTAGACACACTGTGTGAGCACACACACACACACACACACACACACACACACACATACACACACACACACACACACACACACACACACCAACACACACAGAGTACAAAGTATACAATCATCCAACACAGATCCACACGTGCAGAGTCATTCACTCATGCAGGGAGATGAGGAGTGATGGGAATGTAAGCAAATGCCAAGACAAAGCAGATTTTTTTCTGGCTTGTCAACGTGATGTGTTTGCTGCATGGAGAATGCTGTGCAAAGATGACAACTTTATTGGACACACTTTAACAGCATTACATCTCAAAAATCCTCCAGATCATCATAGAGGATTTGCCTCGACAGGAACATACTCACCCATGTTTCACCTACAGCCAATTCACCCACATTAAGATAATCTAACTGTTGCTTGTGTGGATGACTGAATGTATACGTACAGTTATCTCTGAATGACTCAACCTCAGAGGATCTTATCTGCCTTGCCTCTGTGTGTACATGAATGGGGCCGGCAGTCGGCAGAAGGGTGCCAACTCTGAGCACATGAGTCAGACTCAAGATACAGCAGAGGACTAATTCCAGCCTGCTCTATGGCCTGACTGCTCTGACACAAAGTCCCCTCTCTGCTCCATTTCATTCTGACAGTCTGATCCAGTTTCTCGCCATCTAACCGCTACTTGACCGCATCCCGATCAAAAGAGCTGGAGTCTACCTGTCCAGGCCTTGTCACCCATGAGAGGGAATCAATTAACCGCTATCGCTTCTCATCTTCCTTGTTTAAGGCCCTTAACCAGAGCTCCACTCCCTCTTGGCATCTCTCACGCCCTAGCAGGGTCAGGGCCTTCCAATCTGTCCGACTAACATTCATCGCCTGATCCTAAATTAATCAAAGATCAGCTTGGCAATACTTTAACCCTTATGGTTAGGCTAGGGGTTTGTGGGAAGAAAACTGTTCCCTAAATTTGCCATTAAAAGAGTGACTTCTCTCCAGTGCCTCAGAAAAAGTACAACAGTGCAGTCTTTACTTAGTCAAAGTGGGTTTGGAGCAGACACCATGGTGGTACTGGAAAATGTTGCAGATAGAGACCAAGAAACAGCAAAGTACAGCTCATTGACCGATGCCTGGAAGCCACTCTTACTCTTTCTCTCTTCAGGAGCATGCGCGTGCAAAGAACAAAGGATGCACAAGCACCAAAAGCACTGAGAAAGGCAGATGTATATGCCGAGGTAGTCATTTGTACTTTCTAAGCAGTAGAGAGGTATTTCCTCTGTCATTCCTTGAAGATGAAAAGCACTGATACATAATGAATGATCAGCTGCGCATCTTCCTAATTAATTCAAAACCAACACTTCTATATTCTCTATTATAAACAGTGCATTATTATTTTATTCGCATTACTTTGTTGTTGACACCATCAGTGTCAATAAACCTTCAAGATAAAATATACTGCTGATCATCCGACTGCCATCCCACTCACCAACCCCCCCTGTGTGCGCTCCCATAAATACCAGATGTATCCACTTATATATCAGGGGAAGTAATGGAGACAGGAACCATAGCCTGCCGTCTTTCCATTTTGCTGAGCTGCGGAGGTGAGAAATCACTGAAACTAGATGGTCAGCATAACACAGGCGCTCCTGTCACACTAGCTTTAACAGCTCTCTCAAATAGAACGACCCACACACCTCTATCATATACACACTCCCACACACATGCACACACCACGAAGGGATTGAGTCAGAAAGAAAGCCTTTCCTGCTGAATGTTGCAGGGTTTGTGCTGTGGAGGTCAACAGGGACTGAGGGCCTGAATACAGATAGACTGCAAGACCAAAGGGGCTCTGATAAGGCACAAGAGAGGGCACAGGGGTCCAGAGCAAATGAGCAGGGAGAAGGAAACCAAAGGAGGGAAAGATGTGGACCACACACTGAGCTGGTAGCCACACTGCCCCAGCCTTCACCGGGATCCAACTAAGGCAGAAACTCTTTCATTTGGAGACGTAAAGGTCTCAAGTACTCCTCTCTCCAAGATTCTGCAGAGTTGCTTGACTGATTGATATTAATTCAAATACAGCCACCTTTACAGATAACAAATTGGCCTTTTTGAACATCATCAAATGTGGAGGATGTAAATTTAGCCACATTATGGATGGACATTGTAGTATATACGCCATGTGTGCCAATGTATATACACCTTAAATAAGATACAACTGTTTTAATAGTATTTTGAAACACATGCTACAATCTAGCTGCTTGATGACACATGCCAAAGATTTCCCCCTGGGAAACTACACTACACTACCATCTGAATCTAATCGTATGTATATTGGTAAAAAGAATGAGCCCTAGTCCAACCAAATTTATTTATCTAGGGAAGGTTGGGTGATTTTAATATTGAATGTACTGGTCAGTGATTTTAATCCTGCCCAAAGTGCATGTGTGTGATTTTACTCCTTCTACCCTGGAAATAATTTAAGCCCACATTTACTACTGTTTTTCAGCACACCTACTGGTGCTCTCATAATTGAAGTCATCTCCTGAGAGTCACATGTATTTTAGAGTTTAATTTGCTCAGCACAACGTTTAGAGTTCTGTGGGGAAATGGAAGATGTAGAAAAGTTGTTTTTTTTCTGACCTGATATCAAAACACAGTCCCATTATGAAGCCCAGATGATGAAGGAATAATAAAAAAAAGCCATTATGAAAGTAAAAACCCGCAAGCTCAACAAATGGGCTGATCTAATTTCAGCTACAGGTAATTATTCTGTCTTGGCTAGTCTGCCTTCCTATAACAAATTGTATGTGTAGTGGACTACATGTATTTAACACAATCACCTCACAGACTGAAAGTCCTAGCCTTCAAATTCAGAAAGAACCATTTGATTACATTTTTTGATAACATATTAATAACAATATAAAAAAGCAATGACAATCTGAATTTGAACTCTTTGTCTATTAGAACCAGACCGTGTAATTTGGCATTGAGTGAAATACAGCAATAAGTACAGAAGGAAGGAATACGATTCAAGGTTAAGTCATTAATTGGGTAGTTATATTTAATTATGCTTTAAGCAACTCACGTAAACAACTTAAACTAAATATTTTCTCATTTAGATTAAAGTCAAGAGTCCATGCAAATGTCTAAATTCCTGATCATAATTAATGCACCTGTACTGTAGTAATAATGCACCTGTTGTTCTCTGGCATGTGAACGGCTGTAGTTTGAATGGTTTCACATAGATATGTATATCTAGGGATTTCTCATCATAATGTATTCTGGAAAATATTTAATATACCTATTTTATTGCATTGCAGTACCAACGCCTGTAGACAAGTGTCCTAGAGTAGATGAGCTTGTTTGGTGATTTTAATCTAGTTTTTACAAACACCCTCATGGAGGCAAAAGAGCAGCACTATTGTCTTTGTCCTCTAATTGAAACCATTCTTGTGCTGTCTCTATCTCCTGTTCTACCCCACAGAGACCGAAGCCAGAGCCATCCTGGTGTGCTTTACGTCTATGTGCCAGTGTGTGCATGTGTTTGCCTGGGAGGCTGCTGGAGCCACTGAGCATATTAAAGACCTGTTTACTCAGCTGAGTCTCCATTTCAGTATAAAGGTTGCACACACACAAACAGCCACAGAAAAAGGCCTGTAAAGGGACCAGTAAAGACAAGTTGAAACAATTTGATGGTAAAGAAGGAGCGGTCTTACTAAGTCTCTCTTTTTACAGCTTACTTTAATAATAAGGACAGTGTAACCTTTTCGGATAAAGAGCAAACAAAGACCCCTCCCCACTGCATATAGAAGTGCTTGATCTTTAGTCGCCTTTTCTTCCTACGTTGAAGACCACTACTGATATAGCTACAGATGCCCACAGTGTAATGACACAATGGCTGTGCTACAGTAGCTGGCTTAATTGCTTACTCTTCCGAGCACTTGCCAGTTATCAAACTGGAAAGTATTCTTGCGTGGGATTTTAAACAATTCCTCTGTCAGTCAGAGAGAAGCCCTGTTTGATGTTTATTAAGTGAGAATAAGCAGTAGAGGAAGCAGGAACAGTTTGTCATTTAACAATATGAGATTTCTTTTTGGCACCCAATAAATGCAGCTGAAAATGTCAGAATTAGAATATCGCAGTCTTCATGCTTGCTTTCTGCTTCAAAGCAAAACTGCAGAATTAAATATAGCGAGGAAAACAAAAAGCCCTCGCATTGTAATTAGAAACATTGCGATATTTATCGCTTGTTTTTTTTCATGTGTTCAGTTCTTTTTTCCATATCCAAATAGGGCCGAACTTCAAAGGGACCAGTTAGCAAGGATGCAGGCACATAACACTCATCCTACTCCGTTATAAATCTTTTAATTAGTGTAAAAAAAAAAAAAAATAACTCATTTCCAGAGCCAACTCTCTATCAAAGACATGAGTGAAATACTTCTATGTGGTTGCTTTGGCACAGCACTTGTGTCAAACTGCCCAGTGAACCAAATCCTTATCAGACACAAACAACCCGCCCACGCTCCGCTCTGCAGATAGCCTTGAGGGAAGTCAGGTCCACTGAGTGTATGTTTTATGAGGGGATCCAAGCTGTGTGTGACTGGCTTGTTGGCTCGGGACAGAACGGTGGTCTCTTTGAAGTCCACTCCTGATAATGACACTGCTATTGACTGTGAGTCCAGTGACTCACCGTGAAGCAACAGGCCAACACACAGGGGACCCAAAAAGAACAGTATCACTTCATTATCAGTGGCTTTTTACAGGAAGGGAGACAGACTGTAGCTGGCAATGGTGCTAGTATTTCTGGGTAAATTACAGATTTCCGTTGCTGTCTTTCATCAGTCTCAGTTTTTGCAACTGTGAGCAAACACACGTGTCAAGTCAGCGAGGGTATAGAGACTGAATGGGGTTAAATGTGCAAGGGTGGGAGTGATTATCTTCTAGGTTTCTGAGGTGTCAACTCTGTGCCAAGATTTCACCTGAACAGCTGCACCTGTACACAGACACCTGAGGGCCATGTCAGCTGCTATACTGTCTCTTTGTATCTCCCGTCATTCTATCTGTCTCTGTCTGCTTTGCAGTGTGCCATTTATTTTTTTTTGCTCCTCTAGATGTCTACCTTTCAGCCTCCCTGCCCACTTACCTGCCACTCACTTTTAATTGTCTAGCTCAATATCTGTTTGTCTTCATGCAGAACCCTTCCTTGACATGAGACACTGTCTACCCCTGTTATGGCTGTGGGAGTTGTCTTCTGGGGCACCCAAGGGTGGAGTCATTGTATCCTGAATGTGTAATGTGCATTGTGTACAGCCTAATGGAGCTATTGAATGCCCCCTGGCAGCCAGGCCAGGTGAAAACTGCCATTGTGAGTAATCATTAGTTTAAAAACAGTCACTCAGACTGACATCAATGCTTTCACAGCTCCTTTGCATAAAGTGCAGCCTGTCAAATCAGTGCTACAAACACACTCACATACACACACAACTCATATCACTGTCTTCAGAAACCTTTCTCTCTTGAACTTAATCATTTTTTCAGAACATTTTTGTGGATGTACATACCTCCCACGAGGAACATCAGTGTCGTCTTTCCTCCAGCGTACATTTGGCTGAGGGTCTCCTTGTACCTGGCAGCGGAACTCCACCGTCTCCTCCTCCAGGACCACCTGGTTGATGGGCCTCCGGAGGAAGGTTGGTCGCTCTGCAGGACGGGCACAGAGAAATAGATAATTATATAATGTAATATAATTGATTTACTGTATGTGTGTGAATATACAGTGCATGTATTGTTTCAACACAGTGGCCTCTTCCTGCTAAATGATCTGCTCTGTCTAGTCACTCTGTTTTGTCTCTTAAACATTCTGTTGACTCAGTCATTCTGTTCATTAGCCATCTGTGATATCTTCTATAATCAATATATGGACAAAGACATAAAGTAATGACCTCAAAAAGCATTAAAATCAGGAATTCAAATTAAACTGGGAAAACACTTGGCCTAAAGGTATTTCTACTTTTCAGCGCCAACCTTGCTGCAGCTCTGCTAGCGCTTGCAACCCACCTCCACCCCAGCTCCTCCTTTTAAATGTATGTTGTCTGACTTAACCAATGTCATGTCTCTGTCATTGATGCTGCTCTGTTCTGTACCCTATGGGGATCTGGCACTGCTGCTCTCCCCGCTTGAGGCTTTCCACGTATGCACGTGGAAATGCGGGGAGGCCCCAGAACAGAGCCATACCGCCAAATAAAAATTGCAGATGAATGAATCTATTTTGACAAAGTGGTCGTGACTGAAATGAAGCTTACCAAACACTGTGACTTGTGCTGTCTCGCTGTCCCTCTCTCCGACCATGTTGGTACCCACACAGATGTACATGGCAGCGTCGCTCTTTCTTGTGTTGGAGATCATTAGCTTCCCTCCTCGAATCTAAAGAAAAGAAAAAGTTTTTCCTTAAATACACAGATAATACATTTTGATTGTTTTTCCACTGTCACTCAAGATTTGTCCCCTTTTTCTCTTCCCTGTGCACTGAAGCAAGGAAGGAACGATCCTTCGCTTGCTTCCAACACATGAAAACACTGTCAAATGTGTTGAATGGCAGACCACTCCAGAAGCAAGAGCTTTTTCTCCTATGTGTCCAGGGACTAAAAATAAAGTTAGGGACATTGACAGTAGTTCTTCCTATTGAGACCAGGTATTCAAATGAATGGTAACAGTACTCACAGTGATCCTGTCATCCTTGTCCTCAATTCGCACTTTGTCTTTCTTCCAGTAGATGGTGGGTTCAGGATGGCCTCTGGGAGGAACACACTCAAGGATTGCTGGCTCTCCTGCTGCCACTACCACATCTGTCGGGTTTTGTCTAAAGTCATCTCGCAGCACTGAGGGAAAAAAAAAGGAGGAAACGATTCAGGAAGAGTGCAGTTGTGTAGCATACTGTTGAATTTAAATCCCGAAATGTTCAAGTCTTCCATTATTAAAATGTCTTCATATGTATTAAGGTGTTTGCACAACACAGCGTGAATGTATGCAGCTTTCGTTGTGGCTATTTAAATGGGATGTGCAGCTTCATCTGACAAGGCAAGCACACGTGAAAGCTAATTGGAGCTAATGGAGGTCCCTGTGGAGGTAGCAGAACAAACAGAGACAGAATGCCCTGAAGCCGGGTGTCAGTCACATGTGAGAGCTCACAGGGGTGCAACACTGTTTCACTTTGCAGGCATGTACACATTCACACACTTACATACAAACCAGATACGCGCTAACGGACAAAAAAAAAACAGTGGGTGGTCCGATTAACAACTGTGGCCTTGTATCTAATCACCCTCAGGTAGGCCTTTCATCACAGAGACAGCCTCTCACCCGACATAGTGTTCAGCCAAACACACAACACCAGCTCATTATCAAACTAGGATAGCTGCTGTCACACACAAACACACACATGAGCACGCTAACGTGAAAGCACAAACGTACACAAACATGCTAAACTAGAAGGATCCAGCTTCCATACCAATAAATGAACAAACATAACACCTAATGTATTAAAAAGGTACAAACTGGGGGTCGCTCTGGCTCTCTCCTGCTGTGTTCACTCAAACAGATCTTTCTTCATTTGATCTACAATAAATCTAATCCGTGGAGGAGCACTTTAGGTATTTCAGCTCCAGCAGTGTCCTTCCACACGGCAGCGAGGGACACATGATTCGTCTGAAGGATAAAAGGACTGAGCTTGTTGGAGGATGTTTGAAGATGCTTGAGGAGGGCTAAATTAAGGGCAGTACCACAGGTCCTTATGTAAATTCCACATAGCACTGGGGACAATGGTGGGGAGGGCCAGGATTATAAGAGGGGATAACTGGTCCCTGCGCTCTAGGCTTCTCTCATCTCTTCATTCACTTTTCTTACCCTCTCTACAGAAATCTGCACGGACATTGTCTTCTTATTTATTTATTTAGACCAAGGGAGAAACAGGGCGGAGGAAGAGAGGAAGCTTTCAACCCAATTATCCTGGGGATGCACATGAGTACAGAGTGGGACTTTTGTGTGACATGAATTCTAATGTAACCTTTACACAGGGGTAATAGGAGAGAATACAGAAGAGGTAGAGACTTTCTCTCTCTAATGCAGGGCTGCCCTATAAGAGCTAAGGTAATTAGCCACATCCAGAGTGGCGGACCCCCTGGCCAGTGTGGGCATAACAGCCACCACCACTGGGCTCTCTGTATTTGCATTACAAACAGAAGTCCTGCTGTTTTAAATCATAGCCAGGTTTGGACCATACACAGCCTGTTCTTTTCAATGTCACGTTGGATTTAATTACTCCTTTCCATTCATTACTGATAGCACCCATGGGATTTTGTCAGAATCAATTTCCTTTGAAACAGAACGGTGACAAAAGAAACCAACGTTAGGCGCATCATTAAGGTGCTTGTGCCACGCTGTCTAATCTGATCTAATACTACACGGTACGTCACTGTAAATGCATCCCTACCCTGCAATCTAAATAAATACACAACATGTAGAAACAGAAATATAAAAAGAGAGTAGCCACATGATCCAGCGAATAAAATACAATATACACACACTTGTTGAGGACAGGATAAACACTGGGCTGCAAACAGCTACAAGCAAGCAAACAGATGACACACCACTGGTGAAGGGATTATGCCCTGTGTGTTGGTTCAGGGCTTGCCAATACCAAGACAACACTCTGAACACATACATTTACTACGTAAATGAGGGGAGGGGCCAATCCAAATACACTTTAGTACACTATCTAATCCTAACTACAAGGTCATCAAGGTCTACCTCCTACGGTTAAAGCACACACACAACTCATGTACCTCTCCCATTGGTGCCTACAGGCTCCTCCGTGGGCTCAACTACCCTATGTCAGTGATCCTATAGTCTGAGTACATTGCTGGGATAAAGCCTGACATCCGACGTATCTCTCACGTGCCTGATGTCTCTCCCCTTCCGCTATCTCCGCTATCTATTTTGCAAGATCAACATTGCTGCATCCTGGTTTAAAGAAATACAAATAAGCCAGAGTGTTTTTTCGCCTATCACAGAATAGATAAGCGGTGAAGCCAGACCATACTCTAGCACTGACACAGCACTGTGGAGGTCCAGCAATGCAAGACTAGGGATCATAAGGCAAGTGAATGCTTTTATATTAGAGTCATAACATGATAGTTTTCTCTGTTAATCTATGTGAAGTGCATCTGATATGTACGTATCATTAAGTGGGTCTGTGTATTCGCTGTCAGAAACTGAACTCCAGCTCCAACTCTGAGGCCCTGTAGGCGTTCAAGCCCGAATCAGCCAACAGACGTAAGGTAATTGCCTTTCTATCCCCCTGAAACACGCAGCTCTTCTTCCACTGAAAACATCTCACCTCCCATGGAGTTCCAGCAGGCCCCAAACTCTGCCATCTTGCTTACTTGCTTATTAATATTTACATATTTTTACATTTTTTACATTTACACCCCTCTGTTAGCAAGTGCTACATCTGTCAATCCAGCTGCAGGCTAAAAATAACCCGTATCTGAATAATATTGATCTGCCTTTGCTTCTCCTATTTCATTTATTTTATTTATTTCCCAAATATCATAGGATTGGGCTAATTTGAATGAAGGAGCATCAGGCAGGGGGCAATGCCTGGCAAATGTGTAGCAATTTCAGCTGGCACTGTTTCAACACCTCAAACTTAAATGGGAGGGAGTCAGGTTGCAACTTGCGCTGTGAAACAGCCAAGGGGTTGAGAGTGGAGGTCTTTGCCAAAATAAAAACACAAGTGAGACACCCACACTATACTGCGTAAACCAGATTGTCCTACATTGGCAAGGGAGGCCTGTGCCAGCAACAATTAGGAGGTCTGTCTCTGTCTGTGTGTTGTGTGTGTGTGTGTGTGTGTGTGTGTGTGTGTGTGTGTGTGTGTGTGCGTGCGTGCGTGCGTGCGTGCGTGCGTATGTGTGTGTGTGTGTGTGTTCTCACATAAGCTAAATAAGATAAGGTAAATTCAGCACACAAAAAATCCTCCCGATGCAGATACATGACAGCACAAACACCCGGCATCATAGCAAGGAGGTGGCAGGGCACGGACAGGTGAGGAGTGCACCCTCTTCTCCCACCCAAGATATTACTCACTGGAGGGTGACACCGCCTGTCCGTAAGATTAGTGGGGAGCCTTGACTAAAACGTCCGGCCTGCATACTGAGATAAGTGCTGACAAATGCATTCACCTACAGGAGCGTACCTAGCTATGGTTCACAAAGGTTGTGCTCACCCCACAACACCACAGACTGATGTCTAAAAACTCATTTTTTTCCCTCCGTTCTGACATTAACATCACTTTGATAGACATTCACCACACACAAAAAAAATATACAAAAACCTGATAAACTGTGAAATGTTTCTTAAAAGCTGCAGGGCTTGGTATCTTTTTCTAATACTGCAAATGTGAATGTTTGTGTATGTTTGCGTGGTTATTACTTTTCTCTCCCTATTCACTGCAGAAAAAGACCCTCTGTGCTTTCATAGATACTCCCCGGGGTCAGGGGCTAAGAAACACAGCGAGAGATTACAACAGCGAGAAGCCCGGGGCCATACCCCGGCACCCAGACCTACCACCTTCTATCCACACTCTGATTAGAAAATAAACCATGCACACACACACACACACACACACACACACACACACAACCTGGGTGAGCTGTAGAGAGGTAGCTCCAAGCTATAATATCATTTTGTTCGAGTGCTTTTTGCGCTTCATCCGGCAGAGAGCTATTATAATACCGCCGTTTTCAATTCCACCCTTAGAGAAGAGAGACAATATATATGTCACTTGACAAAACATACCACATCCACTCTATGTGCTGTCATTGATGCTTTGTATTACTGTTGATGCTGAAGGCAGGAGAAGGAGAATACCACACTATATATTACTACAATATGAAAGGAGATGTGCTCCATTTGTCTGGATGCAAGCTTTTTCTCCGGCTTTGACTCGCTCATTTGCCCTCCCACTGGCCAGAAGTAACCTTCGCCCCCCATCCAGATGCAGAAATTATCCCCTCAGCAGGCAGGCAAGCAGCAGGTTCACACATAGCCCCTATATTCCTCCACTGAAGGGTTGCAGGTCAGAGCAGAGAAACAGCTGCAAAAATATGTCCGGCTGGCGGTGCCCAAGGCTGTACCTCCTCTGAGAACTGAGTAGAGACTCTCATCATTAGCACAACTCATCACCATCTCTCTCTATCTGTCTTATTCTCTCCTATCCCCATCACAGGTTATTCTTTGTCTTTCGTTTTTATTTCATGATCATAGTTCATGTTTTTTTAGCTTCAAGCCCCCTCCAGTCACTTCCACTGGCTTGTCAAGGTATTTCTCTGCACTGACTGCAGATGAAGCCATATACGTACATGCGCACCTGATCATTCTCCATAGACCATGGCCAAGCCTGATATGATCTCCACCACCATTCTCCCTATCTGCAAATCCTAAGCTAAGGGATTGTAAATAACACTGTCACTTCCACAGATAAGATGCAGGAAATATGGAAAAGAGCGAAGGTAAAGAGAATCATATGGTGGGCAGCGATAGCATAGTGGGGGGAAATCAGAGGTGGCGATATCATTTGAAATGTGCATCTTTAAAAGAGACTTGGATGGAATAAAAGAGACAGAGCATGTGTGCTCTAGTGAGAACGCTGAGAGAAAATAGGCGAGGCATAACAACACAGCAAGGGACGATGGGAGGATGCCTGATCAAGGTCAACCTGAAGAGGTGCTGAGGAGTACAAAGGTGCTGAATAGATGGGGCTGGCAGTAAATGAATAGAGTGCATTCCATCAAACTCATACCACATACTGCGCCTCTACATCTGATTCAGTAGATAAGCCTAAACAATCATCTTTATTTAAACAGCAGCACCGTTCAAAGCTCATTTTTCAAACAGCACCCTTAATTTGGCCTAACAAGCCCCTGGGCAGCACCATAATGACAGTAGGCCCACAGTGGGCCATTCTGCCGGTCGAGCCAGGAACAATGTGCAGTGTTGTCCTGAGAAACAATATAATTAACTCTTAATGAACCTTGTTCCTTTAACAACACACACACACACACACACACACACACACACACACACACACACACACACACACACACACACAATTCAATTTAGCCTAATCCATGCTTTATGGTAATGTATAGCTCATTAAAATGTTGGTTAAAAACTCATTAAAATTCACTTGAAGAAGTAATGGCTTCATTACAGTAATATGCTGAAAAGCAAAGGAAAAGACAAGTAAGGACAAGGAGAAGACAGAGAGCAGAGAGCGACAGCTTTCTAATCACTTAATTGTGTCTAAAATGGAATACATTTGCATAATAAATAATGATGTGCTGTATCCTCCTTCCTATTTTTTTACCATTCTCATAGCACTCTGTAATTAACAGGCGCTACAATTAAAGATGCATTTTGCCCCAAAATGATTTTGGTGGCCACTCCAGTTTTCATTCTGTTGTCTTGTTTATGGCCATGAATGTGTTTTCGGGGCTTGGCAGATGCAGACAGTGCGCGGAAACTGGAGCTGGCTGATACTGACGAACAATGTGCCCATGGGTCTTTGTGCCTTCTCTGATAAGGCATGATGTTGTGCTGATGCTTGTGCTCAGTCCAGAATGGACACTTTACAGCCGGAAGGGGGAGTAAGACGTGAAGGAAGGAGAAGAAGGGGAGGGGAGGAGGGCGTTGTAGATGAGAGTGGGATTGATTTCCTGCCAATTCCAGCACAGAGACAGCACAGACAGAGGTAGTGAGGCATCATGATGGAGCAGGTGGGTCTGTGTCCTGCATCTGGTAAAGGAAGAGCGGAGAGGAAGTAAAGTGAGAAGAAGAAGGGGAGAGGAAGTAGTGCACTCAGGCAGACAGGCAAATGCCTCTTGTTAATGTCTTCTCTCTCAGTCTCCTATTGCATCAGTCCCATCTAAACATGACAGATAATATGGTATGGGAGCTGCTGGAGTTTTGTGATTAGGAGTGTAATAGTGGCTGAGTAAGCACATTGAGAGGTGAACAGTGAGCCGTATTTTTTAAACATCTGAAAATATTGAAAGCAAACTCCCTTTAGCAGCTGGAAAAGTTGCTCTGTCTCTAAATGTTGTTGTGAAAGGAGGTTTTGATTCTTATCAAGAATAAAGTTATGTAATACAAGTTGGCCATGGTTTCCTTTTTCACCCTGGATGTAATATTTAACTCTAGAGGTCTCTAAGTCTCCCAGTCTGGGGAGACAAGTTACTTTAAATCAGCATTGCGTAACACATTAGAAGTAGGCTAAATGCATTGGACTCTCATTAACTCTGGCCTTTTGGTGGTGAGTTACCAAACAGATGTCACAAGTCCAGCTCTGACACACTGTCACACTAGAGAAGTAATTCTGAAAACAGGAAATTAGCTGGATCTGAAAAAAAGCCTGAAATGCTGTCTGTGTGTGTCTTCAGCATATTGGTGTGAGCTGTGGCCTAATGCCATTGAGGTAGTGACCTTCCACAGGGAAAGATAATCCCCAGGATGTTGCTGAACTGTGTTCAGGCTGGAAGAACAGGGCTGGATTCCCTTGGCGCACAAAACACACACATAGAAGGGCCGGGCACACACACAGACAGAAGCTGAGTCGCTTATCCGGTGTGGCATACTTGCACGGGCATCTTTGGTGAAAATTAAACCCCTGCAGCCTAGTTCTGCAGGCCACTGTGCAAATCTTCATATAATCTTTAACAGCTTCCCCCTCTTTTTCTTTATGCCAGCCTATTTGCTGCAGCTCCTTCCGTGTCTATTTTATTGTTTTGGTCTATAATTGGATTGGCAGTAACGGCGAGCAGAGAGCCGTTAGGAGCTTGTAAAAGGTGTCACTCTGCTAAGACAGCCCTGTTTTAATTAAGCTCTCGGCTGGAGATGAGCAGCTTTTATCTAGCTCGGTGTGATGAGCCCCAAGTGCAAGTGTGCTCCACACTGTACTGCAGGACAGGCAGGATGAGATATAGATTGTTGTCCCTAGACACCAATCTACATGCCTGGACCAAATAGATACTGGGAGACATCATAAACATGCAGTGTGTGTGTTTGTGTGTGTGTGTTTATGTATGCCATTACTGTCTCCTTGTGCTCATTCTGACAGAGCCCCACCCATCAGTGGTGTGCAGTCATGTGTGTATTGGTGTAAATGCAGAGCCAGTCCCACAACATGGCGGCAGAAAATGAGCACAAACAAGAATCTAAATGATCAAGGCTGCTGTAAACTAATTCTCCTTTACTGTCCGGCTACCTGTGTGCGTGTATTTTAATCTGAATGTGAAGCTGATGCTGTAGGCAGTGCTGTACGTGGCATAATGATTACAGATGTGTCCATCACAGTCATTGCCTGTTCCCCCCTCCTCAATCCTCCTAATGGCCTCCTCAGATCATCTTCCCTTCAATCAATACTGCCTGAAAGGAAGAATCCCACACCTAAGGACACTTTGTTCGCCACTGTAGATCACAGGTGACACATTTTCCATACCAGGAATTATCCGCTGGTACTGGATCAGAACCTTACAGAGGACTTTGAACCAGTTCTGGTATCCATCAAATGTAAAGGTCTGGCCTTGTTCTAGGTGGGTGGCTTGGGCGGGGGTTGATACAGTGAAGATTTGTGAGCAGAAGAGAGGCTGAAGTCTGTGAGTGTGGCGAAGAGAAAGCAGCCAGCAGAAGAGTTGGGGTGTTAAATCACATGCAGCCCAGATGCATAGACATTTAAAGAGATTTATTGATCACTTTATAGATCTTAACTCTTGAGGAAGAGCAAAAATTAAACTGGATACGGAGATGACCTTTACAACAGCCTCACCCATGGATAGGATTTTTTCGTCTCCATGTCCCTGTATGTATATGTGTGAGCTGTTTATGATTGAGGGGGAAGAAGCAATTCACCATTTAGACAGAATGTGCATCTAAAAAATTCCCCTCTGTACAACCAGCACCACTATCATCCTGAAGATGTGCTATTATGTGCGTCTGCTCAAGCGTGATTGAATGCTGCACATAACATCTAAATACTTGGAATAAATTGCAGTGGTGCTGCTGTCTGCTCAGCAAATCACTGCTACATTAGGCTCACCTAAGTACCACACACTCATATACACACACAAATTACAATTTCAAGTGTCTGTGCTGCAGAGTCTGCCAGTTTGTATGGAAAGCAGTTGTCCAGCACACGGCTGAGCAACGCACCAACAACACTAATAGCAAACTGATCACTCTATACGGCACTGACATAGCAGCAGTTACACGCATATGCAGTCCATTAGCCCGTTGCTCAGATAAATAGAATCCTAGGAGACAACAAACATGCATGGACACACAGAAAATTTACTGTACAGCTAGTTCACATGTTTGTGCATTTACATGCCACGCGAAAGACTTCAGCAGCATGTGTGCTGAAATGCACTGACGTTAACTAGCTTAGCAGAGCATCTAAATGATTTATTGAAGCTATAGCTTCTCTGGTGTCATTCTGTGGAGGAGCTCTACATCTTGAGAGAATCAGCATGACAGTCCAGTTGCTTATTTCACAATCCAACCCGTGTTAATTGCATTACAGAGGAGTAATTGTGTTAGTTCTGTCTGTAATCAGCTTACTGCCTCAGTGCAGCTGGATATACCTGTACACCAGGCTTATGTAACCTGTGTGCTAATGAGGGGAATTTCATTCATTTCAGGGCATGGTGTAAAAACCCTGGATACTCACTCAGTTAATCTGGCCTGCTGGAACCGTCAGCCTGTATGTAGTAACCCTGTTGTGTGTGTGCGCATGTGTGTGTGTGTGAGTCAATCCATGCTCATATTATCATGCAAATGGAAAACAATCTGAAACACCCCACTGGCTGCCATGCTCAGGATCAGTGCAGAGCGCTGTGTCTAAACCATCCCTGTTCTGCCCTTCCCTTCCCTTCTTTTTTTCTTCTTTTTTAAACCTCTCCATTTCTTTCCTCCTGGTTCATTCCACCCTCCTTACATTTTCTCAGGCACCCCATCAAAAATACTCAAATGATTAAACAGACCTAACATACTGTGTTGGTACTACAAACTCGTCCAATACATTTCTGTTAGCTGGAGATGTGCGGTTAATCATTTAGGCAAAGGAACAAAGTTAATAAGGCAACTTCTAATCCGAGGCTATTTGGAGTTCTGTCAACAGTATTGACTGCACTGCAGATGGGAAAAGATATCGTTGCAGGGCACTGATGACCTACATAGCAAGGACAAGACAGTGGCTCAACAGCAGCACAGCACAGTGATCCCACAGCTCTCCAGGGCACAGATTCTGCTGCAAAAACACAGCGCGAAAAAGACACCGTATGTGTGTGTGCGTGCGTGCGTGCCTGCGTGCGTGGGTGTGTGCATGGGCAAAAATGTCTCCTTCCACCCACGCAGTGTCCTTTATCTTTACAGTCCCCAGCTTTCATATCACCCAGTAAGAGAATCCAGTTTGTGACCAGCTATATACCACTAGCTGCTGTGCAACACACAATCAATACTGATTTCAACTGGCAATTAGACTAGAACTACTGAGCCAGAACTCCTAAAGATAGATGGTGGGAAGGGGGTGGAGTGGGTATAGCTATGGCACATGTCTGCTGTGAATGATGCTCAGGAGTGTTTGATACTGAAGCTTTCTGCATGTGTCTAGTAAAAGTGAGAAGATAAAGTCAAGTGTGTTCCAATCACAGAGAACATTAAAGGGCATTAAGAGACATTTGCTGATAACAGGCAACAAGGTTTTACTCTACCATGATTGTATGGAGACACATTAGATATGAAGTGGTCATTGGGAACCTGCAATTGGGGAAATACAGTATTTACAAATTACTGTAGGAGTAAGAATTTCCAAATAATTCCAAAGGCCTTATAATTTCCAATACGTAATTTGATACTAATTATAAAGAAAATAGAGACAGTGATTGATCCAATTGATTCCAAGGAGAACTTGGGTGTCTTTAAGTCTGTGGACAGCTAGTCAGCCAAACACTCAAAAAGGAAGTGAAATGTATCTATGGGCAATTGTACAATTCAACATACATGAACAACTGAGTTTTCAATAATAAATGAATAATGAACTAATATTTACTTGGATTGATATGCCTGTTTTCCCTATACAGTAATTAAAACCACAATACATTATTAAGAAATCACAGACATATATATATATATATATATATATACCAATTTGATTTATCTTAAAATACACTATGTTATATGTTTTAAACCTAAGGATAATAACAAAAACCACAAATGCTACTAATTTCACGGCACAGACCTTTTACATTAAACACTGCCTTTGAACCATCTTGAAATCAGTTCAATTCTCAAGACAATTCCATCTAATGCTTGGATCAAATGTGGCAATGCTTGCCATTTAAGACAGAAGGCACTTTTTTTTTCTTTGATTAATTCCAGGTCCTTGAAAGGTCACTGTGATACAATGACATTTGAAATCGTCATGTCTAACCCCAGAAAGCAGGACGTTTGGGGGGCCATTAGGAGTTCTGTAGTTGGGGTGGACATTAAGGGGGGCTGCAGACACCACTTGAGCTGTTTTCTTGCCTCTGCTGGAATCCTTGTTTGCACTCTCAGAGCAGTGGGGGTGGAGGACACACATATTTATGATACAGGCACACACATACAGACCCTAACTCACTCACACACTGATGCTATAAACCCCCTGTATGTCTGAACACAGAAACAACCAGACGCACTGTCCCCTGGGTAATGAAAGAGCATTGTGATACTGTGGTTGCTGTAAAACCCAATTAGTGTGTGTGGTTTTATTAGTTCTCTCAGTTAGAGCCACACATACAGATAACTGCTTCCACAAGATTGTGTTTTGCCTGTCTGGTGGTCTGCCCCCTGCTGGTTACACACAGCCAAACATACATATACAGATCCATGTTGAGAATGACATGCATTCTGGGTTAATGTGTTCTCCAAATGCGGCTTAATCAAGATGAATGAGTGTAAAATCCCTATGTGTCTGTTTGGCAAAGGCTAAATCATAACACTATAAATGAAAACAGAGGCAAAGCCTTCCCCAAATATCAACAACCCACTACACAACTAGAACCCCTTGTTGTATGTGTTACAACATACATGCATTTAGATCTCAGGTGATGCAAGGAAATCGTCTCCCTCTGTATCGCATGCATTTAAACAAAGATTACTTCTGTTTCCGGTTTCTGCTTGGCATGTCTCAGAGCTGGATTTCTTGCCTTCAAATGACTGTAGCTGGAGAATTAAGCGGTGGCTGACAGCGTCACAACATCAGCCTTATCCCTGTCTTCAAACACCTCCATCTTCCACAACCACATAAAAGAGCAGAACAGAGTGCTGTGCAAGCCTCTGCTCCACCACAACCGTCAAAAGAGCTATTTCTGTATTCATGTGCCGCATCACTCTGGGCTCTTTGATGGCACAGATCACTGTCAAGATGCTGTGGCTTGCACCAAACAAATGGTATGGCTGCATGAAACATATAGGATTCTGCATTCTGTGGGAATGCACCATAGACTGTTAATATAATGGACAGAGCATGTGTGACGTCACCCGTTGGTTTGTGGAGATCTGCTATGAGTCGTCGAGGAGCCCTTACACTCTACGTTACGTTACACACTTTCACTGGCAATCACATCATAGCCACGCCCTAAAACAGCCCCTGCTTTATCGACGATTTTAAAATCAACGAGACCATAATTCAAAACATGAACATCATTCTGTGTTGCAGAAGACTTCAAACTAGAGATTGAGACCATAAACTCATTATGAAAATGTTTACTGAGGTAATAAATCAAGTGAGAAGTGGGTCACTTTCTCATAGTCTTCTACAGAAACCGACCCCCCCCCCCCTGCTGGAATTCAGATAGAATGCAGGTTTAAGGAGTCCCCCCCCTGCTGGAATTCAGGTAGAATGCAGGTTTAAGGAGTCTCCCCCCCCCTGCTGGAATTCAGGTAGAATGCAGGTTTAAGGAGTTCCAAACCCTGCTGGAATTCAGATAGAATGCAGGTTTAAGGCACTTGTGCATCTGCAGCACTTCGCCGAACCGGATGCGTTGTCTATGGAATGCACACAGAGAAAGCGTGTGCACAAGTGTGTCCTGTATCTACGTGTGTATTTGTTTGACTGTGTGACACTGATTTAGGCGATTTGATTAGTATAGATTATCTAATTATTTTCAAATTGCATTAGCATTATTGAATATCAAATGTCATTTGAGTGACTCCCAATATTATCGACTTCCCTGATACTGGAGAAGGCCCTGCTCAATAGGAGTCAAGAGCTAAGTAGCAATCCAGTCAAGAGACAGAGACAGAGAGAGGCAGACAGACAGAGAAACAGGGTGAAGTGTTTTTTCACCATCTTTCATTATTCAGCCTCAAGCCATGAATAACTGAATAACTGAATCCATGATAGCAGGGATGGAGGGCTGTATTTTCATACAGCACGTCTGAATGTGGGGGACGCATAAGAAGCCACAAGAAAGCATCCTCCTACTGCAAAAGAGGTCTTTAAATGAAGAGCTAGGAGCTCCACTCATGCATGACTGCTTCCTCTGCGTCCATTTCGGCATGGACCTCTGCACCCCCGCCCTTTTACTGGATGCGCTTAAAAAAAGATCAAGCTTAAAATGTCTACACTTCTAAAAAATGTTTTACATTAATGAGCCAGTGGAGATGGTTTGGCTAATGGGAGAACCACTGTTATTATAGCTATTATTAAGAAAGGGGCCAAAATGGTCAGTTCCTGCTCCAGTCCTGCTCCATGGACTGCTACTGAAATAAATATGAGGGCAGGAGGAGAGAGGAGGAGAAATGGGAGGGGAAAAGAAGGAGAGATATGAGAAGAGATGGGGCAAAGAGCCTCTGTTTAAATAGCAGAAAGGTGACATGTGAGCACTCTGCCGAGGAAAGGGACCCCTGACCTCACCATGCCACAGTGACAACCATCACGTAGCATCCTCCGCAGGGGTCTGATCTCACCGGGTAATTGTTGCATGTTTTACATCAACATGACCCTGCTGCACTGTGCTACTGACAAACACGCTAAAACAAACAACGCGTGTTATGTTACGTGTGTTTGTTTGGTCACATAATGCAAACACCCTTGCCCAGCTAAAAACCTATCATTAACGCAGATAATTCATGGCCAATCTTCTCTAAAGCACTCACATGATTGAAGTCGATCAACTCATTTGAGAAGAAAAAAAATAGCAGTTTAAAATGGCCTTTTCCAATTCATCTGCTGATTACCATAATCACTTCATGGCTGACAATACTTTGTAAATGTGTGTGCTATTAATGCCAGCAATTACGGGAGCTAAATGCAAATGGGCTGCCAGTGTGGACGGACCCATCAATATGAGCTAAGACAGCACAAACAAACCCCCCATCTTAGGTCTGCCACTGTCGAGTGACCTCCTGCTTGCCTCATCATTATCATCTATGAGTTTTGTCCAAGCAATAGAGAAAAACTTTCACAGTGAATGACTCCTTGAAATGTAATGGCTGCTCTACTCTACACCACTCCAGCATCTGCCTCTAGACAGTGCCTCAAGCTGTAGATCACTCTCCCATGAGCCCTCACTGCACTGTCAGAACTTCCACCTTCATTAATAGCAGCCACTCATGTCTGACTTAAATGAACGTACAGGCTATCAATTAGCTTGGTTAAGGCCAGGCACAGTATACTCAAGGGGAAAGGAGAGCATCCTGGATAGATGTTGGACAGCGGACACACTCTCGCATCATTACACTTCATATTTTCTCTTTTTGCTTTACTTTTCCCTCATTATCTAAAACTATTCACCTGTTCGACAGTGATTTTCGTCTTTACTCTTGAGTAATTGACCTTCATTTTGACAGAATGCATTCCTCTTGCTGTCAGGCAGCCTCACTTTAATCCCTCAAAAGAGTCAAGAGAAGAGCAGTATGCAAGACAAAATGTCCACATACTGCATGCCTCTTCTAATTTGCACAAGTTTGTTTGTTTTCCCACACCAGTAGGGAAGAGGTCAAGAGTAGCAGGTTCATTTGTATGGGTGGCATAGCCCAATCATGCATTCATACCACATGAACAACAATCTAACCTCATGATACCTTACTAAATTATTTTCTACATAACCCAAGCATTTTCCACTTGATTATTTATGCATCTATCCATCTTTCTATCTACCCTTTTTTCCTTGATGAGTTCATTTCTCTCCCATTGCCTGTTGTCTGAGTGACCCTGACGACCCAGGAGAATCTCCTAACAGGCTCCTCTTGCCCATCAGGATTGATCGGTCCACAGCACCCTGTCAGACGAGATCAATACATCATTCCTTCAGTAACGAGCCCTGCTCACTTGCCACCTCTTCCTTCCCTGCATCACTGTACTTCCATTTTATTATTATTATTTCTCACAGCGGATCGATGCAGGCAAACAGGCTCACTGTAAACCACACCACAATTAGAGCAGTGTCTAATCTTCTTGTTGATTCCATCTCCTTCACAACAGCCAGCGAATAAAACACAAATGATAATGAAATTTAATGGGATTCTGTGGAATTAAATCACTTCAACAATGAAGAGAGCCCAGCCACAGCTCTGAACCAATAAAGATCCCGATAGAGATATATACCAGTCAATATCTTATATGCACATAGGCTTAACAAGCCAGGAGAGCAGCTTCTCTTCATGGTGGTGAATCATTTGGCCCAGACGCTTTCAACAGGTAAAGGTGAAAATTATGCAAACGTAATAAACAACAATACAATCAAACAGTAAATAAAAAACAATGTCTTTTTTTTTTTTAAACAGAAAGAACACATAAGCAAGCACATTATACACATATACTCTAAAGACATGTCATAGACACAGACACACACACACACGTACCAACCTACATTAGAGAAAGTGATGACACACTTGAGTGAACACAGCTGGAACTGTAGATCTATTTCCATCCCATTAAGTGAATCTTTGCAGAATAAAATTACATTTCTAATACTAAGCGCAGAAAATGGCATGCTCTGTGGTAAGATAATTCAATAATGAACTCTAGCCTTAATTAGGCTAATTGTGTTAGGAGAAGCACTAATGACATAGTTAATGTTGAGATGTCAGCATATCTTCCCCCAAGAACTACAATGACTATCAATTTTTTGTCTCTCTCGCACACAGGAGTTTCCAAAATTGAGGTTAAAACTGTCAGTGACTATGAGAGAACTGATTTCTGCAATGTCATTAAATCAGCAGCTGGTTTACGGAGACACAGAAATAGACATAGAGCTAATTTGATCATTGAATTATATATTCAACACGCCTGTGTAGTTTGGCCTGGGTTGGAGCGTAGGCCTGTCTAAGAGCAGCACTGGTGATGCGAGAAAAGCGGTTTGCTCGGTGCAGGCGGCGCACAAGGCAGCGCGGTGGAACTGCAGGAGTAATTAGCGAATCGAGCCCCCAGCTCCCTGTGAAGTCCGGCCTTTGAAGGAGGGAGCTCAGACCGATCAGTGGCCCCTCTGATGTATGTTTGTGAATCTTTCAAGGGAGTTCGAGCTGCTAACGAGGCCTCATCTATTACCATTTGAGATGTAATTAGCATTGTTGGAGGAATGGAAGAGGGCCAAGCCAGAGTGGCACAATCTGGGCTCTGGTTGCCTCGTGTCCCACAGGGCAGCAACAGCAGGAGGATGAAGTGGGCGAGTGGAAGGAGACTCCCTGGAGAGGAGACAGGGCCTCAGCAGCCCTGACACATAGCCACCGTACTGGACCACAAGGGTGCATGAAGTCTGGCAGAACCAGGCTCTTTGTTGGAGAAGAAAGGGGCCTCTAAAACAAACATATGCACTCAGTTTCTCAGCACCAGTTAATCTGTTGAAATATCTGTTCTTGTGCCTATTGGTCAAAGTTTCTGCTTTTTTTTTTTTTTTTTTTAAAACCTAACGAACAATATCGTCCCAGAAATTATACTCACAATAAAAGTTTATTTGGTTACACTTAACTTGAAGGTGTCTACATAAGAGTGACATGACACTGTGTCATAAACATTATAAACAAGTCATAAACGTTTGTGACATAACGCTTCTTTTAGTGTCATTCGGTTTTTGTCATGACAAGTTATGGTGGCGTTAGGGTGTCATGTCACTCTTATGTAGATACCTTCAAGTAAAGTGTTACCGGTATTTGATTGTTGAACTTCTTGTCTATAAGTCTATTAGTATATGTCGAGTTAGTATGCCGCATCATGTGTGTGATACTGTTGGATTCTGATAACCTCCACACCCCAGAGGGACACTGAGAAGACTTTTCTAAGACACTTTTTCTCCCTCTCTATCATTGTCACAACACCCCCACATTTTCTGTCTCTCTCCCTCACCCTCCCTCTACCCACTAAGGTTGTTGAACTAGGGCATTAGGCAGCTCTGCTTGCATCAGTATGCAGTATGGAGACGGTGAATCAATGGAGCCTAGAAGCCTTTCCACTCTCTCTCTGTCGCAGCCCCACTATTAATGAGCAGCAACCAGGGCCTGTCCACTCCCCTCGTGGCCACACGCTAAATTACCAGCCGTGAATCAACACAGCATTTATGGGCAACTGCAAATTAAAGTGGCTAAATCTGCAAGGACAACCAGACCTTGTAAAAACAAGAGGATCACAGGGTAGGCTGAGAATGGGACCTGAGGAATCCAATAGGTGTATAAATTAACAGAGAGAAAAAGAAATAGTATATAAGGAAAAGTGGCCTCCTCCTGTTCTCAGTGGACATATTTGGTCTGGTGTGAGTGAGTGGATCAAGGGTAGACTCGTATAAGTGCCAGGACAAGCACCTTGCTCGGCACTCATTCTCATAGGAGCACAAAAACACAGTAAAAAATAAAACAAGCCAGATATAAAGAGAGAAAAAGGAGAGATAGAATAATACTATAACAGACCGTATAAATGAGAGGCATGGTAACATAATAAATAGATAAACAAACTGTAAAGCTGAAGGGAAAAAGGCTTTTAAACATTTAAGCGTAGCGGCGGGAGATGCCGCAGGATGACCTGTAATGGGAGAGAGGGGGAAGCGGAGGAGTGGTAAAAGCCTGATAAAATAAAAGACTGTAACCTCACTCCACTTAGCCATCACACAAAGAGATGCTTTAGCAATATCACCATGAAGTCACAACATGATGTGTGTCTGCAGCTGCTTCTACGCCCCCTGTCTGCTTCTCTATACACTGAAATGAATGAGTAAAAAAAAAAAAAAATGTTTCGTATGTGGGTTTGGAAGAGGAAAATGAGCAAAAAAGTGAGGTGTTCTGTATATTAGCTGTCTAGAACATAAAGTGATGTGGAACAGTGAGAGAAACAGTAAAGTATGAAGATTATCTCTAC
Organism: Sander vitreus; assembly: GCF_031162955.1. Classification (NCBI taxonomy): domain Eukaryota; kingdom Metazoa; phylum Chordata; class Actinopteri; order Perciformes; family Percidae; genus Sander; species Sander vitreus. The sequence continues at coordinate 1,497,935 of NC_135857.1, forward strand.
AGTAATTACCAATCCTTCTAATCACAAGCTTGAGAAGATAGAGGGCGGTCTTGAGATTAACCTTGAAATTCATGTGCCAACACATGCACATGCATGCATAACCCCCTTATTCACATCTCTTAAACTTAACGATGAAGCAATATCAAGTCTTATTGGCAGAAACAGATGTTTATCCAAAGCTTTCTCTAAAATGATCGCAAAACCAAAATCAGGGAGTCTCTTTTTCAGTATTTGTTCACTTAAATAATGTACAATCCTTGAGGAGCAAATGGAGTCTGCCCCTGGCTCAAGAATATGACTAAAGCCTCACTCCAAACATCATTGTAACTGAGTAACAAAAGGTTTTGTCACCTCCGTGTCAGGCAATCAAATGGATTGGCTTACTGGAATCCGAGCAGCTAGTTTTTGAATTGGTGCCAAAAGGAGGCGTTTAGATAAAAAAAGAGAGCCACTGCTTGCTTGATTTAATGGGTGTATGACTTTGAGTATGTGAGCCTACGCTGTGGCTTTGTCATACCTTTTTGATAGAGACTATGGCCGTTTGTAGGTCATTGTGCTTTTGACAGTATGTCAGTGTGTGTCAAACTTTAAACGCTTCAAAATGGGCCTCCACTAAAAGTGCCTTGGGACCAGACCGCTCAACCTTCTTCCATTTCAGTAGTGACAGTCCACCACTGGGGGAGAGACAGTCTAATTTCACTGCTGGCTGATGTCCATTCAACTTGAGTGATGAGGGAGCAGGCCCTCACAAACATGTATGCGAACACATGTATACTTACATGGCCAGAAATACACACCATAGCACACACACACACACACACACACACACACACACACACACACACACACACACACACACACACACACACACACACACACACACACACACAGACAGAAAATGATACTAAAACAGTAAACTCAAAGCAAGGTTGGCTGTGTTGACAGGCCCATTAACTGGCCACTGCTAGCCATTTCAGTCTCGTTTCACACCCTCCAATTCCATGGAAATATACTGGCCTGCAAAGCCTTACTGTACGCTCCAGTGCACCACGGCCCCTCTGAAACCATTGCTATCCAGTGGGCTGTCGTCTGCCTGCACCCCATTCTCCCTCTTCATTATCATGCTGAAAACAAAACTGCTTCAATGTAATAGGTTGCCATTGTAACTGCCATCAGGTGCCTCTCAAGGTAGGGTTGATAAGAATATGCATGGACCTCTCAGGGAAAGTTTAGAGGCAGTGAGTGAGTGAGACATGACCATAGATGGGGCGCCCCTCTGGGGCTAGGGAGGCCTCCAATGTGATAGACCCTGATGAAGACAAATGGACAGGACCAATATGGCCTCCATGCGGTGAGGTATCATCTACAGGAAAAGGGGGGTTTGGGATGGCTGGTTGGATGAGGGACACACAGGCTAATTGGTGACCTGCAGGGTTAGAGGTGGGGTGGGGACGCCTGTCCACTGACTGAGTGGCATGAGTGTCGATCCACCCTGAGCAGGGGTCAGAGATCAAGTGATCTGCAGGGGGAGAGTTGAAGGGATAGGGATGCATGTCTGAGACAATGCCAATGCGACTTTCAGAAAGAGTAAAAGATAATCTCTCATTCATTGTGATGTATACATCACAGAACCACTTCGATGAACAAAAGACACAAAGAACTACTGTGTTCTAAGTAACATTTTCAAGCACTTTTGAGAAGTGTTTAAGGCTTGTGTTTGGAGAGTGGAGACGGAGTATAAACTGATGATGACACAAAAGAGTCTGGTCGCATCAGCAGTGAATATTGTACATTGCGCCCAGAGTAAAACAGGGAAAAAAAAAGATCTCTTTTTGATCACTAATCCGAGTCAGGGTTTGAACGTTGCCCTCTGTGTTCAGTTCTTTTGCAGCAGCTGGAGGGAAATCGATCACACGCCTCAATTAATACTTAATCATAGCACCCCAGATGCTCTTAGCTGAGGCCTGTGTCCACTGCTAAACAAACATGGACAGCACAAAGGAAGAGGTTAGGGTATGGGCAAAAGGCCGAAGCAAAGTGCATTACAGAGTGGGCTATGTGCTTCTTTACTGTCAACATGAACAAATACATAGACGTACATCAACATGCAGGAATAAACATACATGTATCCGTGCATACTCAGATCACCATCCCCACCAGTAGCTCTAGGCTGAACAGAAACGGTCCAAACTAACTACATTTGCCAGTGAGCTGACCAGACTGTCTACTGTTTCAATTCCTTGTCAGTTAAAGCCCATTTCCATCCCAAATAATCATGTGGCGAGCCTTGGTGTATTATTTACTGAGAAAATATGAAAATGTGCAGCTTGGCCTTAATGGACAGCACAAAGATTGACAATACTCCTGTGGAGAGGAATGTCAACATGTTTCTCCATAGTACAATATTGAAGTGACAAAAGAGGATGTGAATATGAATGGCTCCAGTGTCCAGGCTGCCACTGGAGAGCTTCCTCCCGACTCTATTCAGACAGTAAACTGCTGTGCCACTGTTTATGAGGGGCTTTCACCAGTGACTGACATGGCTAATCACACTGGCCTGTGATTGGAGAAGAATGAGACAGAGATAGCCATTAAGGGAATTCATGTGAGACTTGGTTTTAAACCCTGTTATTTGCTACCAAGGCAACAGATGGAAACACACTTTTTATTTTTCGTCTCACCACAGATGGTAAATAATAATGGTCTTTGTCAATGATTAAATACTTTCCTTTTTAAAAAAACAAATGTGCTTTTAGAAAGCCACTGCAAAAGTAAATAGAGCCCGAATTAACAATGAAATCAATTTACTTTTAACTTATTGACATATTTCTTCATCATCATTCAATGTGGCCAAATAAATGTGGGGGAAGTGCTTGCTTAGTCTAAGTAGCAGTTAAATACAGTACTCATACAAAATATTATCTTTTATAACACTCAAAACAAAAAGTGTTATTTTTGTTAAATGACAAATGTTGCTACTTTAATAAATAACACATTGTCAGAAGTATGATTGATTAATCATACTTAATTGATTGGCCATTTACACACGACTAATCAATGCAGCAACTTGGAATGAAAACTGCTATTGATAAATTTTTTGCGACTATAACTGACTGTGTCCTAAAAAATAGAAGGCTTCCCCATGCTCCAGGTATAAAGTCGTACCGCGTTTAGTGAGAAAACAAAGACACAAAAGAAAAATGAGACGGACAACAAACACGTGTGAATCAAAAAGGCTTTCTGGGCTTTATCTGGCTGCGCCATGTGGGAATGATAATGACCATCTTGGATCCAAAAGGACAACCATTCATCTTAACCCTGCTCCGCCTGGCAAAACTCATAATCCCCCTAACACCCACGACCCACCACTAGACAGACAGCAGGGAAAAAACAGCACTTTGAAGGCACGGGATAAGATAAAGCAAACCCCATTCCTCCCCATTCTCTTTAGACTCAGCATGATTATTTAACATTCCCTGGAATACGCTCCATCTGCTTGCTGGCATTAATTCCTTCTTTTACCAAATCCTCACCTTTACACCTCTGAGATTATGTCACTCCCTCTGCCCCCCCTCTTCATTTCTCCCTCTCTTTTACTCTCTTTACTGGTCCTTCAATCAGACTAATACCTTTTCCCTAGTGATGATTCATTTTATTCAGTCTTCCTTTTATTCTCTTTTCTCTGCGGCCACACTAGCACCCACTGCTACTTTCTCTTTAAACATCCTCTATCCATCATAGCGGGAAGCCTGGTCTGAGTCCCCCCATGCTCCAACTGTCCTCCTCTCCGGCTTTTTTCCTCCTTCCTCCCTTAAACCAGCCATCAGGATGAACGATGGTGAAGGCTAGATGGCTCCATTTTCACCCCCCTGGCTCCTGACCCTGTCGCCGCTTGCCCCTGGTGACATTACTAAATACTGCTGTCTCTGGGGAGTGAATAGTCTCTCCATTTAATTCGCAAAAAGACTTACCCTTCCCCTTTTCGCTGTTTTCATTTTTAGTTATTTAAAAGCTCAAAGGTTTTGTGAATTTTTATGATGCATGTGTCATAACCTTGAAGCCTGTGGAATACATTCAAAGCCACTGCATAATTTCCTAAATAAACTGTAGTTCCTCTTATTTAAATCCACTAAAAAGTCATGTGATAACATTGGCAAAGTTGTATAAATATCTGCTACTCTTTATGGTGTGAACCCATGCCAGTCAGAAACATTTTTTGTGTTTTTCTGTGACGACTGACAGCCCCCAGGGTCACTGTTGGTTAAGTCAATCTCTGGCCATTCCAAGAAGAATGCAGCAATTAGCTGAAAAAGATCCTCAAGTAATGGCTCAAAGAGGTCTGAAGTCATGACCCAAATTACACCGCTGTCGTAAGAGAGTAAATAAGGGGGAAATTGTATAAAAAAATAAATTTAAAAAAGTACGACAACAAGAAAGAAGAAACAAATAAGCCAAGAGTGATCGGCAGTTCTAAATAAAAAAGCAGTAAAGCCACAGAGAACAAAATGAAGACTGAAACAGTCCTAACTGCGCGGTAAATCTGATTAAGTGTTAGAGCGAGGATGGCAAGCAAGGCTAAGTGACTGAGTAAGTGAATAAATAAAGGAGAGAAGATTGTGGTGGCCGCCTGCCACAGCACCACGTTATTTGAGCAGCCTCATGTGTACACAAGCCAGGTTGCCATGGGCTGAGTTTTCACACACAGCGCAATTACTCTGGCTGTGTTCTGTGTCGGTGAGCTAATTAGACCTTGGTGCGCTTGGGAGTAGTAGACCAGAACATGAGGTGAGTCACTGGGGATGGAGATGGAGGTGATAGCCTTTGTTTTTTTTACCTGAAGCCCCCTCACACCAAGAGAAGTAGTTCCCTGTTTACACCACAGACTGTAAACGAGAAATGGCCCCAAAAGGAGAGGGAATAAATGTGGCGGAGAAAATGGTTGAGCCGCGGCTGTTAAAACGGCTGTGCACGCTCCCTATTTCTCTGCCATTCCCTCATCTTCTCTGTTTCTCTCTCGGGCACACACATAAACGCATGCCTAGCTCCATCCTGTGCCACCAGAAACACCCAGCTGTCCGCTCTCTGCCCCCATGCTAATCCGGGCCCACAGAGTCTACTCCCACCCCCTCTGGAGTAACCCAATAACCCTGTGTGTACTTAAACAGCAGTGTTGGCAGGCCTCCTCCTGTCCCAGTCTCCTCTCCCTGCCAACAAACACACAGGGCTCTCTTTCAACAGTCCTCTACCAAACTCAACTCCTTCTGAGAGTCGCTGTTAAAACAAACACTCCCCACAATGCAGCTGATGTTTCTTTAAGGAAGAAGAAAAGAAAAAAGAACTGATGATTGCACTTCTCTCTCAAGGCATTATTAGGCAATATGTTATAATGAATTGAATTGCGGTCTTGTTGGTACATGAGGGTTCTTGGCTGCTGACTTTCTCATTAGCTACGCTGATTCTGGTCCTAACCTAATGAACAATAATAATACTCGCCGGCTGAAATGTGCTATGGAGATGAAACCTGATGGCCTCTGCTGGTAATTGGGCTCTCTTCCACTCATTAAGGGAGGAAAGCAATACAAAGCAATAACACCCTCAAAGTGCCATCAGAGGAGGAATGTGGCACTTTCTTTTTGACAATTCATCAAGAGTGAAGCCCTGCCTATTAGCTGAATGAGAGCCCAGGGCCAAATAAACATCTCCCACTCCGCATAGACTGTTTGATGGCTAAACAGTCTTTGATGTGTTCGCTGCCAGACATTGATATTCTATGTGGACATGACCATCAGGGCAAAGACAAGACCATGGGAGAACTTCGAGTGTAGTTAACTATTACAGAAATACAGCAATTCAAGGTCTCTGCCGTGTTTATTCAGACTACTTTGCTGATTCCGCTTTGTGTGTTCTCCTTACCCTGCAGGTTAAACTTTGTAAACAAAACGTGGATGTGTGTAAAGTCAGTAACAAGATCAGGTTAAATCCTAGGCTCGGGGAATGACTGCATTTCCCTATAGGTAAGAGAGAAAAAAACCCAGCCTGTGTGTACAAGTGTTCTGTCAAGTTCAGCACATGGGGACTTTCAGTTCCATTCATCTCACAATTTCTCTCAACAGCGCTGCTCATCGTAATTAGTTTTCTGAGCAATTGACATGGGGAAGCTGTCTTGCACCGGATATTCAAATAAACAATTACCTCTGAGTGGCTCAGGCAACAATATCAGGAATGTTACTCCCCACATTGTGTGTTTCAGCTTGCCTCCTCTCTAAGCCTGTGGCTTTCAAGCAGTGGAGGGAGAGTATATAAGCCAAGAGTGACAAAGAAGTCCTCCTCAGGTCTCATTTCACCACAGCCTTCTGTCTGGTCTTGACAGGGTTAGCAAGCAGGTAGTTCAGAGTTCCACTGCAGCTTGGCTGGGGAGATAAAACCTGTCTAAATCTTATACCCTCTCCTGCCCTCTCCGTCTGTCGAGTCAGAGAGGGATGACGAATCAAAGCAAGAGGAAACACAAGCGATGTTAGCCTGGGAATTCAAAACTACTTTTGGAAAGTTTTCAGGATTAATTCCTACCGTAAAATCTGGTGTGGATTGGCAGAGATGAAACAAGTATATGGTTGAGCTTCCATATGTCATCTGAGAAGGAAACCTTTCAAGCATTAAGGAGGAGGGAGTGTAACATGAAAAAGCAATAAAAAAAAAAGAGGATGGAAAGGCCACTGCAAGATCCTGATACTCAATCTCTCTCTGACCTACTTCTGTGTGCTGCATAAACATAATGCATGCTAATTCATTCACAGATGCACATATGCACGTTAAGGGTAGAATAATATATTTGTTTGCAAATGTATATTTAATGCAGAACTGGACAACATGGCATTATTGCATTACTAACAATAGTTGTAGCGTAGGTTTAAATGGACAGTTTTAGTGGGGTGGACCACTCATTACCTTTTATTTGGCACCTAATGCACTGTATCACATCAAGTCAAGGGGCAATTTTCCAATTAGAATACCTGCAGTGTAATTTAAGTGTGCATGTCTACCAGGCGAAAAAACCACTCTGTATGATAACAGTTTAGAGTGTGATTTCACACTGTAGCTGTGGGTTTAGTCAGTGTTGGTACAGCAGGACTCCTGATTGTCCAAGGTTCTAATTAAAGAGGTGTGGGCAAATATCCACACAGCTAAGACCTGGGACTGATACATTTCAATAATATCATATACAATAGGCATTTTTGAGTCAAATGCAGTAAAAGTATCTTGCAATGAATCCAGTCAAATTCTACATGCAACGGGCAAAAGCAAAATGCCTCAATGCCACCCAAATACGTTCACAGTAACACACACAGCAGAGTTTAATCTTTTAGAGATTCAGGCTAGGACAGTCCCTGCTGGCAGACATGGACAGCTTCCCTGAGATACGGGGTGTCCACAGAAAAAGAGGAGATGGCCATTAAAGACATTCCAAAGACAAGCTCCTTTGCTTCTAATAATCCCAACAGAGCCAATGAAACATGCCATGTTTATAGATGGTCATATATTGCCTCTTTTCCTCACTCACTTTGGTGAGTGCCTCTGGAAAGAAGTAAAAAAAAAAAAGCCAGACTACATAAAAGCTCCTTTTCCACTGTGCATGGCTACAGACAAACACAACTGCTTGACTTGTGTTTTTTATTGGTTTTATTTTTATGTTGCTTTATGTTGTTGTACCCTGATGAGTGATTGCATTTTTTTGGATACTTTCCACCGCACAATCAACGTTTAGGGTCAACCAGCATTCTTGAAACTGACAGTGATTTAGTGTCTCGTTTAAATACACCTGAGCTGAGCTGTCACTGTGGTTCGAACTTTAGTGAAGAAGAAATGTGTCCTGTCCTGACACATCAACTCCACTACCATGCTGCTGCCTTCTTATCAGTAAACTGCCAGCATATAATCTGTGCTGGATTGAGACACTTCCTGTACACTCCACTGCTGCCTGGTGACTAGAACCACCTGCTCTGGACAACCTGCTTAGTTGAAGATTTGAACAATAGACATGGTATTAATAATGAAAGCATGTAAGGTAAATCAGTAAATCAGCAGGATTGCAAAGCGCTCGCCATGTCTTAATTTCTCTACTACTGTACTAGTTCCCAGAGATACACACTGTAACACTGCTCTCTGTCATTATTATTGTTTTTGTCTGAAGCTCTGTCTGCTCTCTGATACAGAAGGTCATTGGAACAAAGGAGGCCCTCACTCGCTGCTATCTGACTGTGGTCCAACAAGATGGAGTCCGTCTGGATCACCTCCCTTTCCCACTGACAGTAACCCTGGGCAGATAACACCAAGCTAGGAGGAATGTTGTTTGCTATTAAGAAATGGAGACACAGCGGCAGCAAGGAGTGCGATAATCAACGTGTGGACCAGACAGAACTGAAAATGGGACTGAAATCACACTGTAGGTGAAATGTAGTTGGAAGACAGCTAAACAAAGAGCAGTATATTAAGGGGAAACACTGAAGAAGGAGAATCTGCTAGTCAGGAATAATGGCAGACGAGAAAATGGAGTATAGTGGGACTTCTTCCTCTGTTGGAGTGATGTATGTTTTATGGCTATAGAGGGGTTGGTGACCCTGCCCTTGGCCTCTTTGGGAGCACAGATATGGGCTGAACCAGCTGTGGAGGGTGGGAGGATGACTGTAGATGGATAGTTTAACAGCCCTCCCAAGGCCTGTATACCTCAAACCCCCTGATGGAGCTACATGTACGGAAGGCGGGGCCTCTTTCACATCTCCGCACAGGGCCTCATCAAACTCCTCAGCTGCTCCTCACCCAGGGAGCCCATCTGGTGCCAAGCAACCCGGAGGAAGGAACTGTGGCAACAATAGCAACTTGCTGCGGTGCCCTCCCACATACACATACACATATGTGCACCGTTCCAGATAACCTTACTCCACATACGCTCCAGTTTCTCCTGTGCCGTTATAATTTAAGCCAATTAAGCTGATTTTCTAGATTTTATATTCTCTTCAGCGTCCCGCTCTCCCTCGTCCTTCTATACTAACCAGGATCCCAGCTGGGCTTAAACACACACAGACGGGTCCTCAGAACAAATATTAACTGCTCAGCCTGGGAGGATTGGGTAGGAGCCTTGTTTAAGTGTGTAATTCGGGGGGCATGAGAACATATGTTGAAAATCCTGTTAAAGGTATTAGTTGTAAACCTAGTGATTGTTCTACTTAGCCCTTTGCTAGCTGTCATGATCTCTGTATCTCTATCAACGAGTGTATCTTTTTTTTTTTTTGTAGGTTCTGTGTGTGACTTATACACAGGGAATAAAAATGTTTATCTATTTTCTGTTGTTGTTTCACTTACCTATGGAAGCCAAAGCCGTTGAGAAGGATACAGCAGAATACACAAGGATTGTCAGGGGCAGACATGGGAGGAAAAAAAGCTGGTTAGTTTGAAGCAAACAGAAAGCAACAGCCATCTTCAGTAAGAAAGAAAGCGAAGTAAACCTCGCATTTCATGTAGGTCTGAGAGGAACTAACCGTGACCAGGGGTTACTGTTAGAATCCGGTCTGAGACCACTATCATATTCCCTACCCCGCGTCTACATGCCCTCTACCTCCCCAACCCTCCATCACCCCATCCTCCCAGCTTTCCTTCTGACATCTGCTAATCCCTAGACCTCTGACCCCAGGAAATTTACTCTCTCAACCTTGACAATTTTCTTGCTTTTTCCCTCTTTCTGCCTGGCAGATCACCATTATCCATTATCATTCCATTGTCTGAGGCCAAGAAAAACAATTTAAATTCCCGTGAACTGACATCCACTTACAGGCTAAAGGCGGGATGTGGGGCTAAAATGTGGTGTGTATCTGTGGTGTGATAGTCTGTGATTTTTACCAAACACAATAATAAGATATGTATAGTGTCTGTGGCCTACCAGAAAATGTTATTTATTATATATTTTATGGTTGTCAAAGACATCTTATACACTTCCAGCATGCATTTGTGGCAATTGTATTTAACTTGAGAGGAATTTTCATATGAATACTGAATGCTTTAGTCAGGTTGGGTGCCAGTAATTTGTGAACAGTTTGGTGAGGTTCCTGCTAAGGGCAAAATGCCTGGATAGATCTATCATTTTCAACTGACTCAACGATCAACATGTGGATTCTTTACCACACAATCATCCACACTTAAAACTGAGGATTGTATCTCTTCTTGGGTGTGAAGATGAACACACAATAGAAACACCACATGGAAAGAGAAGGAAAGGGCAACAGACTTGCCTTAGGCTTTTTCAATGTAAAAATGGCACAGCTGTCAGTGGTCTAAAAATATCACAGGCAATCATTAAGGAGATATTTCTCAAGTAAAAGCATAACACCTGCATCCCCGAGGCGAAGCTGCAGCTGAAGCAACGACAGCCTATTATACTTAATTCCTCTCATTTGCATTGAAATCTTGATCCGTTAACTAACACGGATTGCTACATAAAAGCTAGTCCTGCAAAGTGTTAAGAACACAATCAGAAGTAGTTCTCCATTTCAAAAGAAATGAATGCAAGTACATACTGTACACTAAATCATACTTTAAACTGCAAACTCACTGGACTGTGTGAAAAACAGAATGCATTAAACATTACACTAGAATAGAATATAATAGAATAGATTATTGTCCCCAAGGGGACATTTGTCTTGAACACAGTGCTACAATCTGTTGCTGCACAACATAAAAAAATGTAAATGTAACAGAAAAAACATTCTAAACATAACATATTACACAGCACAATGCAGTGTGCTTTCAAGGGGCATGCATTTGGCCAAGTTTACTGACACAAGATGTAACATGATTTGATTTAAATCAATAAGAACATTACAGTAAATGTATAAGATCTATGGGAAATAATCATTAAAAACAATCAACCAAAATAAAAAGTTGAGATAGGTAAAAGTACAATTCAAAAACTGATTTTCATCAGGTCATGTGCATTCCCCTATAATGACACAATACGTGTGTGTGTATGTGTGTGTGTGTGTGTGTGTGTGTGTGTGTGTGTGTGTGTGTGTGTGTGTGTGTGTGTGTGTGTGTGTGTGTGTATGTAAAAGGTATCCTCTTTCAGTCTATCTGATTAAAAGTAAAAAGTAGGGCTGGGACAATATGATTTTGTCCCGATTTGATTCTTTCACGATACATGCGTGCCGGATTCGATTTGTATTGCGATTTTCATTTACACTTCAACATCAACATCTGAGCAGATCAGAGGAACATCAGGATACTTCTGTTGTTGATCTGTTGTTGATCTGGCAGCGTTGGCACCCATCCAACTGTGTGGACTCTGACTCCGGGGGGCAGAGAGGTTCTCAGACACACCACTGTTCCCACCCGCCCCAGGATCCTGGCACCACATGGCACACTCCCACATTTATTATTCATCTACTTTATCACCCTGCACAGCTATGTACCTTCACACTGCAGCCCTGATGCTGTGACCCTGGGGTAGGCATTATGCTGCTCTTCAACAGAAAGAGGGGTAGGAAAGACGCAGAGGGAGAAGCACCACCCCAATCTCATTTCATGCATCTCCTCTCTCTTGAAGCCCAGAGAGGCTGCGGACTGAAGTTGAGTGCTGCAGAGAAGTGGATCTGTGTGGAAATTGCCAAGAGGACACTGGCCTCATCTTTCTTAGGTCAGCACGCTAAGCGCTTAGAGAAGCTTGGCCATTGCTAAGTAAGGATATCCAATCAATTCCAATAGCCTCCAGGGCAGTCACCATCCCAGGACCCCATGCAAGTGTGGTCTTCCTGCCTCCCAACACCGGGAAGCAGGCAGCTTATGTGTTGGGCTGAGCTCAGTTAATTGCTTGAGATACTGAATGATCCTGTGTGGTTTGTGGGAGAGTTTTTAAAAGTTAGTTGTTGTGGTTGGAGAGATATTCTCTGGCCCATAAACTACAGATTAGCCTCACATTGGGAAGGTATACAGCACAACTTTCCTGTGGGACTAAGCAGATATGAGCCCTCCATTAGCACAGTAGGGGAAGCCGCGGGTTTAGAGTCCCCGTTACTGATGTGCAGCTGTGTGTGTGTTTCTGACTGGAGTTCAGAATATAAGAGGTAGAGCTGGACTATGTGTTACTGGACACTACTACTCTGCCAACCTGTACATACAATTATGCACTGATGTCCACGGAAATCCATTCAGTAAAGTCCTTCAATAGATATTTTCCACACTTTCCTTTTCTATATTCAACAGATCAAGTATTTCAGGGACCTACTGCCAACTATCTTGGCTGAAAGAGAAGAATTAGAACAAAATTAGAAAAGTACAGACTTCAAAGAAAATACGATGCCACTTTTTATAATTAGATTTATTTTTCAATCTTGATTATTTTTATAAACCATCAAACTGTGGTGTGCATGTTTATTTTGGACACCATCATAATAATTGAATGAAAGTACTAACCCAGCCCCATAATGACTTCCCTTTTCTTTGCTGTTATTTCTGTGCCACTGGCCTGTGCCAGGACACTACAAGGCTCGGATGACCACAGAGGAGTAACTCTGGTCTAGTTGTGGTTCTTGGACCAAGCCCTGGTCGCCCAGGCTGGGAGTCCATGTTAAATCCACCCTTTCTTTCTTCCTTTCCACCCTTCATTTCACTCCACTGTGGAGTGGAGAGGCATTCTCTCCCATTTCCTTTGCATTGGGATTGTGGACACTAAGCCACATTGTACTCCAAACTAACGGTATACTTTTCATAAACGAAGAAACCGGCCAACAGGCACACACATGTACACATTCACATGCACTATGATTCATTCTACCCTCTCTGCCTTCACTGTGTGTCTGCTGGGCACATCTGCTTCTTTGCTGATCATTAGCACACACTTGAAATACATGTCCTAAAATAAGCCAATCCATCTCTAAATGATCAAAGCCTCTCCACTGTGGTTAAAACAAAGCAAACATCCAAGTGGAGCCCACAGAAAGACACAAACGGGATGTTTATTCTTACGTGAAAGACAAAGAGAGAGAGAGAGGCAGACAGAGCAAAGTACAGCTTAGAGTAAAAGTAACAACTTTGGATTGTTAATAAAACCCAAAAAGCTGAAAATATACTCTAGTCTTCTAAGTAGTCAAATGAAATTTTTAGTTAATAAAAATCTGTTTCTAAAAATACTGCCTGAATACTGTCAGAGTCTGCAAGCCCTTATCCATCTCTACTTACAATAGCAGAATGTATTTATTATAATAACAGCCTAAATGCCTGCGGCTGTGTAAAGGTCATAGGTGAGGAAATGCATAAGGATGAGAGTAGGACCCCAATAATTGCAGGAATATGCATCACTGCACAGCCACTCGATATGTACACATTGTTTATAGATCGATATACGCGAGGACTGCCATTGACTGGTGCCGCAACAGCCAAATGAAGAGTGGGGGCATAAAAATGACCCATAGCTGCATACATCTCTCCTCGACAATTAAACTGATTACATCTTCTCACCTTCCCATTTTTAACTGTCTCACTGTAATATAGCTTAACTGGCCATAGACGGGAGGATGTCATCTGCCGTAATACACATTACTTCATATTTCATGCTACGCTGGCAATATAGAAAAATTATCTTGTGTAATTATCCTCCTTCCCAGGAAGCAGTGAGGTTTGGTTTCTCAGATGTTGCCCACTCTATCCCCAAAAGATCCTACATTATGTATTGTGCCCCTGTGGTGATAAACATGAACTTGTTGTGTGGTACAAGGGCAGTCCTTGCTAAAACCCTTCAATTACCTCCCCAGCCCCAACGCCCCCAACAGGATGTACGTCTTTTGCAGACCATCTAGTAGAGATGGGCCGATTGACACCTTCACCATACAGTCACACTATGTACAATTATAGACCACTACCCGCTCGTCTGCCCTCTCATCCCCACCCACGCATGCACAGGGGGTCATTACCTCTACCCTCACCATCAGGCTGCTGGCACCAAGTGGACCATGCAGTATGAGCTGTGGTGCCTACATGTGGTGCAACTGAGGGAGTAGCCATGTGCACTTTGAGAAACTAAAGCGGCATCATGTAACAGCAAAATGTTCCAGCAGTATTGCAGGCTGGAGAGCCAATTAGATTAGAGGAGGGCAAAACTGTGGTTACAGGATGTCCCAATTCTCTTAACTGCTGAAAGAATTTGAAGCTGTACATGGTAAACTTCTCCAGCAAAAAACTGATGCCTCACACATAACATTGCCACTGAAGTAAGAATATAAATAGTTGATAAACTGAATGTTAATGAGCACTACTAAGAGCACAACCTAAAATCAACCATCTTGAAACAATGAGAAAACAGGACACAACGCCCCTCCATTCATTGTGTTTGGCTTTTCTACAGCTGAAGCCTTTTCCTTGGCTCCGGACAAAAACCTCCAGCTGCGTCTTGTGCCACCATATGCATGAAAAGGGTCCATCAAAGAACATATTTCTTTCATTCCAGGCAATTTCCCTAATCCCTGATGAGCTGCAGGGGAGAGGAAAACATTATGGATGTGGGTTAGCAGGTGGTGGAAAAGGGATTTTGTGGGTAGTGCATCAGTGTGTGTGTGTTTCAATGTGTGCATGTGTGAACATGAGTTTATCTGAATACATTTGCATTATTGGGAAACCTTGTTTAATGACCATTTTATTTTGAATTTCTGTTTATACTAGTCTGTTTGTGTGTATGAGCATGTGTGGATATTTGGATATTAGTGTGACACACATAGGCTTTGGCCCCCAGGAGAAGGGATTGAGGAGCCTTGAAGTAGCTCCCAAGGATTAGTTTATCCAATCTTCTACTAATCGCTGATACATTCTTTTCACTGGTGAGTTCTGCTCAAGATCCCCCTCTCTTAAGACTCCTCTCACTTTAGCCACAACAAAAAAAAAGAGGGCAGAGGAAAAAAGCTAAAACACATGCTTCCTTTCCTTTCTAAACAAACTTTGAAATCCAAATACTGGCTACTGCTGCCTCTAGTTAGGGTACAATTGCCATTGTTTCTCCAAGTATTACAGCAGGTGATGGTCCAGTGAGTAGTGGCCTTTATCTCATATTTCAGGTCAGAGCACAACAGGGGGGATGCCCTCCAGAAAGCAGTCAGTCCAATTTCCCCACATCACCACCAGCTAGCTCCTGACAGCTCTGAGATGTGGGCTGCAATAACGAGGAACAGCAGCAGCCCACAATGTCAGCATTTTCTTTTTGGTGCTCTGACAAACCTCTGGGCTCTGGAAGGAGGCGGGGGCTGCGAGAACTGCGGGGGCAAAGATGGGGTGCCAAGGGCGGGCTTGTTACAATTTAATAAGTGTCATTGTGGGGCATTATGTCAACTGCACAAGCAGGCTGCAATTTCTACGCCATGCATCTTCTGTCCTTTTATGGTTGATGTTTGGGAAGCAGGGTGCACTTTTTTTTTTAAATCCTTCATTTAAGCAGGAAAGGTCAACTGAGTGTGCTGTTTTTCAGCAATTTACATTCGCACATGGAAGCTGCCCAGTCTACTATTGTTTGCCACCAAGAAGATGCACAGCTGGGAGTTAAAGTCTCCATATCAGGCTGTGGCTGAATATTATTTTCATATTTCAAGAAACACATGGGGTCAAACTGGGGACGTTCCAGTCCCAAGCTGACTTCCCTAGGGTAATCGTACTAATTTTTTCAGGGATTTTTAATTCAAAGGGTGTCAGAGAGAGAGACCATTCATACTGTACACGTTAGACAACAGCAAAAGTGGCCTTTCAACGAGCCCGCTCTTCTGCTGTACTATTGGAACTCTAGCTACAAGGGAGTTTCCATTACTTTTTGGCAAAAGATCTTGGCACTGACAATAAACGGGGGGAGGAGAAAGGGGAGTACAAAAAAAACTGTGAAATCTGACTGGCTGACTTCCAAGACTCCTATTCTTCTTTTTATCTGAACCCTGCCCTCACACTCTGCCTGGCTGCTTGCCAGAGAGACTGTTTTATTATTCCTGCACTTTTTTCCTCTCTGCATACACTCTTACTATTGCATTCTCTTTGGTTATTGTCTAACGCTCTTTGCTACTTTGTTCTCTGCAGCACTCTTCTATTCCTTTTAACACACCTCCCAAAACAAACGGTACTCCGTCAGTCTGTGCTTATGCACAACATGCATTTTCCTCCTTGTACTCATTTCTAAAACTATCAAACTAGTTAGAACTGTGTATGTGGCATTTCCCTACATGTAATAACAGAGCCATTAAATATCTGACAGGGGAAGGTTAAACTAATTGTACTCTCTTTGATGGATTGGTTCAATTTGCACTCATTCAGTCTTCACTTGTGTATGAGGAGGATCCCAAGTGTAGGACAGCTGAGCAGCTGGGGGTGCTAAAAGAGTGCCTTTTCACTCCCTGCCAGTTTCCCCTCTCAGTGTACTTCGGAGAAAGCCAATGATTTATGAAGCAAACAAATTTGAAAATGAGCATGCACCACTTCAACATGCCACACCACAAACCTGCTGATGAGAGACAAAAAGAGCAGATCGTGCATTGCATTGGCTGCTGACTCAACTCATAGACACATACACTTCTGTCTCTGGGGATATGTACCATGTCATTGTCCATTAAGAAGATGAGGTTAATTTAAGCTTGAGACAAAGACTTCATCACATCAGTCTGGCACAGGTGCCAAGACACAATGATCACTGAATGCAGGTATTAAAAAAAGAGAGAGATTTAAAAAAAAAAAATAAAAAAGGTTTCAGGTAGTCATACTAGCATGATGATTAACTGAAGGTGTAATGTCTGCTGCATATATCATCCCAGTTCAGAATTTTGGATCTGCATGCATCTATGTTTTTCTATTCCTTTGTATTGTGTCAAACACATCATATCATGCTGGCAGTCCAGCAGGAGGTGAATGAGTGAGGAGAACGAGATTGACTGGTGGGTGGTAGTGATGGGTGGGAGGGTGAGGTTGGAGTGAGGTGGGATAGAATATCAGTTCTGTTCTTCCCCTTAGGGTCTTAGATACAGTATGTGGAAGCAGTGGGGAGGGGAGAGCAGGTGCATGGGAATTCAGAAATGATTGCATATGCATGCTACTCAGAGTTATACAGCAAGCTATTGCTTAAGGAAAAATAATGCTCAAGTGGGATCGCAAGCAATGGATATGAAGGATTGGAGTGGAGGCAAATTGTAGCCATTTTGACCCCAGCCTAGGCTTTGCAAATCCAGGCGGTCTTGCTCTCTAGCCTAACTAAGGTTTCCCTGAGACCAAGGTACAGGCCACCCCTGTCCTCCGGCGTCGTCCCCAGCCAACACTGGAACTAATGTGCTTGAACAAGACATCTAATGGTTCCTGCGATCATCAAAGGCCTGCCCCTGGAAAGGCCTGTTCCAACAGGGGCCCCTCCGGCAACAACATGGGGAGACAACAGGATTGGGGGCTCCCTGTGTGTTTAGATCATAGCTCAATCACTCAGGGAACACAATAGGCTCCTATCATGACAAGAGGCAAAATGAGACTACACAGACCACACATTGATATCAATGCTGGATATTGTAGAGTGTAGTTTTCCCAAGACTTCCAATTGAAAGACTTGTTTTTGGAGCGCAACAGCTGACACATTGATTTTTATGAGATGAGTGTACTGTAATATGTTTAGATTTTTTTGGGTATTTTTCTCACAGATCATTCCTCTCAGAAACTATACTGTTGGTACACTTGTCAGAATCCAGACAGGGTGGCTGAAGCGGAGAAAGATTTATTATAAAAATCAAACCACTGAAAAAAAGAAAAGAAAAGCTGACTGAAAAAGAGAATGTCTCTTCTTCCCCACAAGGCAGTGTAACTAATAACCTTTTAAATCATGTTTGACATTTTTAAGTAGGCGCTGTGGAGATTCTGGCAATAACCGAGCTGTGATATTAAAACCGGTTACTAGCGGTAATCTCATTGCTTTGTTTGATGAGTTGCAATATGACACCCATCCCCCTCGTCCTCAGCCACCATATAGCCTCCTGCTCTCCCCCTGGAGACCATCCATTCCCGCCCAGATTTGCCCTTGCCCTGACACCGGTTGCTAATGCAGCGGCTGTCAAGGTAAGGCAAGGCAAGGCAGCTTTATTTGTATAGCACATTTCAGCAACAGGGCAATTCAAAGTGCTTTACATGAAAACATAAAAAAATTAAAAGCAGATAAAATACGAGAAAAAAAGTTAAAGTGCAGTATAAGAAATGAAACATTGAAGAGCAGTTCAAACAGTTAAATATATAAAAGCAGATAAAATATGAATTTCTCTTTATATGCTTATATAGATTGTTATACAGTGTCAACAATGCAGCCTCAGTATAAGAAATGAACAGTTATTTAAAGAAAGGCAACATCAAAAAGATAGGTCTTCAGCCTTGATTTAGAAGAACTGAGAGTTGCAGCAGGCTTCCCCCTGTTTAGTTCTGACTCTGGGGACAACAAGCAGACCTGTCCCAGACCACCTGAGAGGTCTGGGTGGTTCATAGTGTAGTAGCAAGGCCAGTGGCAACAACAGAACGTAGAGACCCTTCTGTTGAGCTTCTTTTGGATATTCAAATGCTTTATGGTCTAAGGTGAGGCCTCTTTTTCTGTACATAACAGTGCAGTGATTAAAGGCCGGCCCCTTTCAAACAGCTGCTAGACATGACTGTTGGAGTGACTGACTGTCCGTTTGAGTGTCTAGTCGGAAACGTGCATGTGTACACTGATGGGTCAGGGCGCTGTATAATCAGCCACAGTCTGGGATGCAAGCATAGATGAATATCTGATCAAAACAGTGTCAAACATCCACGCAGCCATGTTTGACACACTGCTAGTCTGCACTGATTGAGTGTCACAGCATTTTTGATTTATTGTTGCTCTTGATGAAGGTGAAGTCAAATTAACTGTCAACACTATGTTGGGGGATCGAGCCACAGAGTGAAGTCTACAATCTGGTAGCTGCTACAGTGCAAGGGCAAACGTCAGGCTGTGGAGCAGGTGAGAAACCACAGGCTGAACTTAAGCAGGGACATGAGAGGGACGGAGAGAAGAGGTTGAGAGGCAACACAACAGGCGCGTTAATTAGTGTAGCACAAATGTCTTCATAATGAGGCCTAATCACCTGAGCATGGCAGCGACCATACGGCAACGGCCGTGCAGCCAAACTGGCTGACTGGCCCACAATGGAGCAGGTACCACAGGGGAGAGACACCGAGACGGAGGGCTGGTTGATAAGAATGCAAAAAGGAAAAGCAGTAGAGTTTTCCGTGACTGAAATATCTGTGTTGTGTATGCATCTACTCTCTAGTGGCATAGTTAGGTGTTGTAACTTGGATTAGAGATGGTCTAATTGGCCCACTGGGCATCAGGGAAAGGGCTGAGAGCAGCGCTGCTGTGACAGCGATTTCCTCAGCAAATAAATCATCTAGCCCCCTTTTTCAGCATACTGCTACATCTCAACACTTCTGTCATTAACGTCAAAGTCTTCTCAGCTCAAGAGACACATTTACTGGCATTGATTTGATTATGGTTGTTATAGATGGAACCACTCTGCAGCATCACCCCACATGGTACACAAATCTCTGAAGGTAGATGTTACTGTGTTCAGAACACTATGTGGTTTGCTTGGTGTTTAATAATGATAAGAGCAGAGAATGAATAAGGCTCTATAAAGAATATTTGCAGTATGTCTGAAATATAAAACACCCTGTATAGAAATAAGTAGCTTGCTTTCTGGTAAACACAATAATAGTAGTCTCACAGGCAGCTGCTATATTTCCCACAGGTGTGTGTGTGTTGCCATAGAGAGTCATTTGTGGTGAACTGCTGTGGAGCAGGGACATGAAGAGGCTTGTCTTCATCTGCCAGCATCGATTCTGTCTGTCCCTGAAAAGTGGCTATGGCAGGACTAAGACCACAGGGAAGTGCTGAGCTTCTCTCATCCCTACACTGAACCCTCTCATCACTGCTAGGCAGATAGCTAAGCTTTAAAGAGAACATCTCCACTCCCTGCCACTTACTCATTTCCGGATTACGCGACTGTACCACCAGCAGCCCGATGCATGGATAACAAGAAGGAGGGTCAACGCATTATGTCATCAGAGAAAAGCTGCCACGCACAGACGGAAACTGCAGTCCGCAACCTACCACTTAGTGAAGAGGCACACTGAGATTTAGATTGGATGGGTTCAAATTATACCCAAGAGCTGGCAGCTTAGTTAGAGGGAGGATTAACATCTACTTCACGTCAAGAGCTTTCTGGTTGTAACATCCACAAGAACATACAAACACACACACACACACACACACACACACACACACACACACACACACACACACACACACACACACACACACACACACATGCAATTACTTTCGTTATCCTCAACAGAATCAGTGCTGGACCAATGGCACACTGCCAAACATATTAAGACTAAAACCCATTCCGTAAACCCACTAAAACATTTGGAATCCAGGCCACAACATCCCAGAATTCCTTAGGAGCCTGGTGGATGGTATGGAGGGCAGATGAGGTTGGCGGGATTGGTTACCCTATTACCTGAATTTAAAATCAATAGTTATCAAATTATAATTGCAACAAAAGGCCAACTGTAACGTAAGATTATTTCCTAACACATCAGGATTCAGTGAAGGTGATGAAAGGTAAGCTAAGATAAGCTGTATACACTCTGGTGGAGTCTGAATGAAAGCCTAATCACCATGGACCACCTGATAGGGGTTAAAACAGTGAGCGGTAAAGCCTGGTAAACATCTTTGGCTTTTTCGCTAATCAGCCCAATGCCCTAACCCACCTCCTCCCCCCTCTCTCTCTCTCTCTCTCTCTCTCGCAGAGGAGCTGCCACTGCCTGGGCCACCATATTGTCATTAAAGACCATGGTGTAGCAAGGGAGCACAGGAAATCCCAGAGCCACATCTCAGGAGGCCCAACTGCTCCGCTGAGGACGGCACTCAGTCCCAGCCACAGCACTGCTCACACAAAGGCACAAACTAACAAGCAAGCAGAAACACAGACTGCCAAGCAGACAGACACATTCATTATATGCATCTTCAAAAGTAAAGGAAAAAAAAATTTTTTTTTAAGGGTTTCTTTTTATCTCTTGAGACACACGGGTGGAATGGATCAGTATTCTATTCAGCTCTTCATAACACCTAAAACTGAATTCTCAGCAGCGCATTTTCTTGGAAAAAACCCAAAATACTGGTATCAACTAAAATCCCTCCTGCAGGTTTTTTACCAGGCAGGCTTGAGATTAATTGATTCCAAGCTGAATAGTCCGCTAAAGAGAAGGGTTTACGCAGCAATAGAACAGAGCCTCTGTCTGCCTTGAACTATCACTAGGATCTGTCTCCAGAGGATACTAAAAAAACTGGAGGCAGGGCCGTAAGACAGGAGGACTATAATCATCTCCTGCATATATGTGATGTGCGAGAGTGGGGAGATGGGGCGGCGGCGGCGGCAGTGTCTGGGTGGTCGAAAGGGAGGAGAGAAAAAGATACTGGGAGGCTGAATCCAAACGAGGGGGCTTTTCTGCAGACTGAAAGCGCCTGTGTGTCTCCAGCAGATGGACTATTGTCTGTTGAGTCCTGGGGAGTGGGTGCTGAGAGCTTTCCTTGTGCCCAGGGTGGCCCATTCTTTATCCCATACTTCACCTCTCTGTCTCTCTCAGCCTTGGGCTTTGTTACACTCTGTTTTGTTTGGTGTTGTTTTGTGCCTCAATATGTATCTCACTTTTCTTAACCTTTTCTCATACAAAACAGAGAGATATTTTTCCCTTTTGGAGGGAAGGGTTCATTTTTCTCTGTACGGGTTGTTTTGTGTTGTCTGAGGAACACGTTGGAAGGCTGGTTGTGACAGGAGAAGAATGTTGAGTCGAGCTGTTCCAGCCTGTTCGGTGGCTGTCCCTCCCAAAGGACTGGATGTAAAGACCACCACATAAATCACCAGCCACCCAAACAGGCAGGGAGGAAAACACCCGTCAGACAATGAGGCTGATTACAGCAGGAACCACCATCCATATGCACCATCATCTCCCTTGCATATCTGACTATCTCAACTACCTTGGAAAAATCTGCAACTGCACGGGTAAAATATCTATAAAAAGGCAGGTATAGACAGTGGGGGATTTTTTTGAACTATAAAGAGACCAGACTATACCGCAGCTCCATAAAATATAGCCTCCTCTTAACGGTTAACCTGAAAACTGTGTGTGCGCGTGTGTCGTCACTGTGTCCTATATTTTTCTCAGGGCATTATAGAGAAATCTTTCTTTACCTCAACCATATGGTAACATTTTCATGGCCTTCTGTGGTTTTCTGTCTTGCTCTGTTAGAGTCATTAATTACATCACTATTCTAAAGACAAGTATATCAGGGTTATTCAGAGGGATCCCTTACCGCACTTAGAAACATTTCCAGGAACACCAAAGACATATTAAGCCAGCGTCCTTCAAACCCTACCCCCCACGCCCCTGAGTCAAACATCCCAAAACTGGCAGGACTTGACAAGATGTTCTGATGTAATGTTGTTGGGTAACCCCACAAAATCCCCCATACCAGTCAGACAAACTCAAAAGCTCTTTGAGGTTGTCTGCATGAGTGAGAATGTTATGGGATTGAATGAGGCGGGTGGCTTGAATAAAAATCCCAGGTCTCCCCATGTTACCTCGAAACAAACCCAGAGCAGGCAAGAAAAGAGCAGAGAGAGAGCGAAGTTAGCTTTATAAAAAAGGGCCTGGCATTATTTATGACTCCCTATAAAAGCTGTAGTTAATTACAGTGTTTTAGACTTATAAATTACAGATTGTGGAGCTCCTGTTATAATTAGAGCGGTGGAGGCTGAGCCTGGGCTCGGTCTCTGGGTTGGGAGGTGGAGAGGAGCTTGGAGGCAGGGCTGCTGGATGAGGCCGCCTCCACTGAAGTGGCGAAGACAGGCCCAGAACACATCCCCGAACAGGGCCCTGCCTGCTGCATGTGGCAACACTGAGCTGCTCTATGCCAGAGTCTCTCTAATATTTATCCTCTCTGTCTTTTACCAAACTGGGACCACCACGGGGGTTGCCATACAGCTTACTGTAAATGCTGCATGACACTGGCAATGTGCAGATAGTAGTTTTTTGTTAGCAAAACACATGCTTTCTTTTGCTGAAAATGCCTCTTGTGGTGGATTAAATCAGTAGCTCTGTGTGACATATCTCGGGCTATTGATTGCCTTTTTGCAGCGGCTCAGTGAACAAGCAGATAGACGGTGGGATGCTAAAGAGGGTTAATCCTGGTCATCTCCTCACACTCATTAGCTGAATTATCAATGGCCTTTAGCAAAGCCACACTGCAACATGTGTGGACAGAGAGTAGCCTCAGTGTATCATGGGAGTTCTCCCAACAGCCAGGGCATGCCCCGAGGATGTGTCTGATGCCAGAGGTCAAGTCAATGGCCTGCCGTAATGCACTACCTATTGTCAGCGATATCATTAAAAGTCTCATGGAGATTCTGATGACCCTGCAGCGCTTGTTATCCCCGAGAACAAAAGAAAAGATGCAGAATGTATCAGTGTGTGGTAATAATCTGATTCAAATCTGTTTATGTTGTGTTTAGGCTAGTAGAGTGAGCATGTGTGCTATGGACTATGTGTGTGGATAGTGGAGACCCATCTAGGGCGCAGGAGCCAATCGGGAGGTCAGTCTCACCATTTCTGGTTCGTACACATTTGGTTTGAGTGCCTGAGGTAGATAAATATGTGTGATGTTACACCAGCGCCTCACACTAATGCAGAGCTGAGAAGACAGTCCCTCAGGTGGAGGTGTGTGTAGAGAAACTACTTGGGTCTACAGGGCATCTTTAGAGGCTTAGAATATAATACTCAACTAATCCCTGGGATTCTGCCTTGTTCGAAGCAAACATAAAAAAAAAAAAAACACTTCCACAAAACTGTTGATTGTCTGCATCTGTTTGGAATCAATAAACAACGACTGGTAAGTGCTAATAAATTATTAGAAATCAATCCAGATCCTTTATATTTTTTCAAACCGAACCCAGTTATCCAGCATGGGGTTGTTACAGCTGAATTCTGAATCAATGAGCAGCATCATTTAGCAGAGCTGAGACAGCGGGATGACATTGTGTGCCTCACAGTATCTAACACAGCCCTTACCAGTAGTCCTCTTCCACAGCGCAGAGGCACCGCTTTCTGGTTTCCACATAATTTCTGTACAGAGGAATTCAGGATGGGTGCTGAGAATTAGCAATGAGAGCAGTGTCACCAAAGACAGATGCCATCCTCTGTCGCCCTCCCCCTACTGCTTTGTGCAACCCCCAGCACCCATCCATATTCCTCTCCAATTCTTTAGCATGGCCGCGGGCTACAGGCCCTCTCTCATTAGGGGCACTGACAGGCCCTGTCCTCACTCTGATCCCTCATCATTACAGCATGTAAATCTCCCTGTCACATACAGGTACACACACATACACACATATGCTGCAGACTCACATAACTGACATGTTCACCTGAGAAATAGGAGCCACTAACCCCAGGACCCAGCAGAATGGTTCATGCATATGATAATAAACATGAGTGAGGGAAGTATTATGATAGGAAATACAACTATATGCAAGCTCAACTGCAGTCTTTGCAGTTTTGATTGCAATGCAAACAAATGCGTACTTTCTTCTTCTGTGCTATTAATACTGTAACCGTTCTGATATTATCAAATAGGGCCAGGAATAAAAACATACACACACAATAGAAAAGACACATATACAACAACTGCATGTTAGGAGAGTGAACTGAGACAAAAGCAGTGAATCTGGAGGGCAAGCATCTGGTGGGTCCCGACTGGATTGGTGCACTACGGCTGCTGCATGTATAATTCAGACTAGCCCTCTCCTCTCCTTTCCCTACCTTTCCTCCAGCCATGTAAACGAGCACAGACACAGCATATGGAGACAAGGATAGAGGGGAGGAGGAGAGGAGAAAGAGGGAGCAAAGGGAGATGATTGAGGGGGGAAATAAGGCAACAAGGACAGAGGAGAAATGATATACTACAGGCAGGAGGAGCGATAGAAGAAGAGGAAAGAAGTACCAGAGGTAGATGAGCAAAGTTGTTAAAACAAGAAAGTGAAGCGGGAGTAGAGTGTGGGGGATGTGCTCCCCAAAAAGCTGAATCCCAACTTGTCCATTTCACTGCATGACAATTTCACACCATAAAATCCAGGATCCATGCTGAAAGTGTTCATTACTTTGCGCTCTAAAGGGGCCTTCAAAAGAATATCACAGTTATTTCAGCCAGATCCCTTGGGACAATTCTAGTACCCATCAGCTTATTCAGAGACCAGTTAGAGTGTAGGTGTGACTGAAGTGTGCATGTCTGCATGTTCACATACTGAATGGGTCCATGTGTGTGTGTGTGCGTGTGTGTGTGTGTGTGTGTGTGTGTGTGTGTGTGTGTGTGTGTGTGTGTGTGTGTGTGTGTGTGTGTGTGTGTGTGTGTGTCTGCGTGTGTGTGCGTGTGTGTTTCTGAGTGTGTTGCAATATAAGTGCAGTGAAAACTGAGGAAGTGCATTTACACCTGGTTAATATGATTTCTAATGAGCACAGAAGAAAGCAAAATTCACTCATCAGTGTTTTATAGACAGAGAGAAATGATATGAGGAGCAAACTTTAAACACAATCAGTTGTAAGTGTTTATTCTTCTTCTAGAATAAAGATGAAATGACTTAATAGGACAAAGAAATTACTCACCTGAATGATGACATTTGGGAAAGGACAGCGTCATCAGGCAAGATTGGCGGGAAGGAGAGAGAAGAGACAAGAGGGAAACATTAGGCAGAGTACTGGGGTTAATAAATATGAAAAACTGTGTGTGAGTAAGCATTTTATGTTCACTCTAAAATGTACGCTGTCTCTTAACCACTGCAGCGGAAGAGACTGAATTTACACGTAACCTTAAATTCCCAATATTGTTTACTACTGGACTTTCCTGGCACAAAATAGAAGTGGAGAAAAACAAAGACTATCTTCCTGATAAGAACTTTCATCGGTGCAGTTTGTAGCTACATTACAGCCATTTATCTAAAGCAGTAACTGTGAGATACAGATTTAAGAGAGGACATACTGTAGATTGGCCAAGATATAGAGTGCATGTGAAAAAAGAGATACACCGAGAGGAGCAGAGGGACAAAGCGATAGAGGCTGAGAGAATGAGGATGGCAGTGTAATCATTAATGCAAATGCACGCCAGAAGCCAGATAGACTGGAGTTTTCGGAGGTTACTGCTGTTTTTGGAGGGTGTTAATTGTTATTCATGATGCTGTTGGCTTGAGCGGGGATTGGGGCTGGTTGTTTTTGAAGTGCTGGATCAGGCAGGGATTTATTGACCATCGCTGCTGGGGGTACAGGCCCATAGAGGGATGTCAGTCAGGACGGAGGAGGACTTGAGGGGGGAAGGTGGAGCTGGTGGTGTTTAGGTCAAACCTCCAACCTCACATCTACAGTCTTCCTGTATGCCTTTAGCTGTGCAGAAAACTACAGCAGATAAAAAAGGGGCCAGGGGGGCCATCCCCATTTTAACATACATTTTTTATTTTTCAACATAATTTATTGAAACACACCACCTCTTTTTGAACTACAGTGGACAACCCTGTCTGCTATTTAGGCTCCAATTTTAAGTAAGTATGTCTGACTCATGCAAACAAAGGCATGTGTAGTCCGTGTAGTGTGTGTGTGTGTGTGTGTGTGTGTGTGTGTGTGTGTGTGTGTGTGTGTGTGTGTGTGTGTATGCAGGGGATTTTTTCCAACTCTTTTTATTTGAAGCTTTCACAACAAATGTCATACAACAGAGGCCATGGCGAACAAAAAAATAGTCAAAACAGTATGTCAACTGGATGAAAATTCTTTTGTGTGTCTGTATGCTGCTAATTGCAGGCATGCAGCCATGTGTCCAATCTATAATGCCGGGCACTGAGAGAGTGACAAAGCTGAGCTGACCCCCCCCTCCCCCCTTCAAAACACACGCACACGCATAAACACATGTGGACAGAGTCTGTCAACAGGCCCGTCAGAGCAGAGAACTCCTGACAGCCACTCATTCACCACCAGTGCCACTGCACAGCGGTAACAGCATTATCTGCATTTTAGCGTTCCAATGATATTTCCTGTCTCAGTCTCCCCCGCCTTCACTGACCCCAACCAGTTGTTTTACTACAGTCAGATAGATAGATAGATAGTGCAGAAGGCAGTCAGAGGGAATGACCTTTCCTTATGTCTACTGCATAAAATTACCTACTAGGAAACAGAGTCAGGGACAGAGGAAAGACATGAGCAGAATCAGAAAGGATTGATGAGTAAATAAATAAAAATCCCTGCTGGATGATAACATGACAGTGGCCTTAGTGTCTGTTTAACCACTAAGCAAATATGCATAAGGACAGGCAATGTGTGCTGGCAGGGAAAGAAAGGAAAAGTCCAGATAAGAAAGCTATTGCCTTGGCCTGTTACTTGTATTATCTCTGCTAATCTCTGTGACTCACTACTCTTCACAGGGAATTTAGGCTTGTTCGCTGCTTGTAAAGAAAGTCTTAACATTAAGTATTTACAAAATGTGTGTGTTTGACAGCATAATCTGCTTGTGTTAAACTCTGTTTGGTTTGAACAACAGGATGGGCCAAACATGCCAGCACGATGTCAACATCTTGATCTGTGATGAACAGTGATGACGAGTCAAGTAGGCTATTGTACGTTTTACGTAACTATTTATTTTGTAGATTACTGTGCAGCTTCAGATTAATAATACAAAATAATATGAATAAATTATGATGTATTAAAGTGGATAAAGATGAGACTTTGTTGATCCCGTGGTGAAATTCACAAGCTACCTGCCAAGACATACTTCCGCTTTTATTTTGGTGAAAGTAACTCAAAAGTAGTTTAAAGCTTTACAATTCAGAGACAGTAATATTGTAATATAACTAATTATTCTCAAATGACAGTAACTAGTAATCAATACTGTATTACATTTTGGAAGTAACTTGCCCACCACTGGTGATGAAACCAGTGCTGATGCAATTTGTTAAAATGACAGGTTAAACTTTCTGTGGAGCCTTTTCTTTTTAAGTTGCCAGCCTCTCTGTCTTTTCCCTCTCTATCCTTGTCTCTTACTCTCACTGCGTCCCTCTCTCCACATGACCTTGCCTAACCCTCCATTGGGCTTTCGTCTGACGGAGAGGCAGCCAGGCAGAATTTATCCGTCTGAGATCAAAAAAGGGGAAAGGAAAAAAAAGCCAATGGGGGCAAGCTGAGGAAAGATTGCATATCCAGGCGTGAACCACAGGACAGGCACACAGGTCAACAGACTTCCAGCTCTGACACTAGACAGCTTCCATTCACACACACCAACGTCACAAAAAGAGAGAGTCGTTATTTTTCATAATTGACAAATTAAAAAATAAATCACTACTGGGTATCCAGGAAAATCTACATATCATCTATATATTCTGTCTGTTTCTCAGCCACATTTATCAGCATCTCGCCTTTGTGACACATTTGCCACACAAACACATGAATTCAGAGACTCATGCAAATACACACACTTACATATACACACATGCAGCTCTCACTCCTATGTGTATGACACTGGTCTCTGGGGAATGCCACTGAGGTGTGAAGAGTGTGATTGGGATCATAGGGAGCCGTGGCCTCTCTCCACCAATTACTCAACAATCTGGCCTTGTCCAAATCTTCCTCTGAAAACACCCGGGTTAAAATGATGCAGAAAACAAGCTAATCCCGGTGCACTAGAGTGTGTTCACTCTCGTGCTTTTATAAATACTAATACACTTCGATATCTCACGGGTCCATGTACACGTTCGATGACACCTCTAGTCTTCTCAAAGGAGGTGTAGATTCTATCAGTAGCTTTGTCCACAGCCGTGTAGTCGCTCCCAAGCTAGAGTGCTGTGTCCTCAGGCCACCTCTTAATAGGTCAGACGCAACAGCTGACCTTTAAAAGCACTGCATACAATACCAAGAACATTATGGATTACGAAAGCTTTTACAAAGTTGTTATGTATGAGGAAGTATGCCACTACAGGAGATATCTTTTGAGTCACTGAACAACTATTGTGAAGTCCTTTTCACACTGGCACCGATGCCAGCAGCAATGTTAAAAAAAATAAAACCACACAGGCCTACAGTATTTAAAGGCTTCGACACACCAACCCGACGGCCGACCTTCGGCAGAAAAGGCAGTCGGACTGACAGCCTCCCCGAGTTGGTCAAAAAAGTGCCTCTGAACACACCGAAGCGACGCCGACTTGAGCGTACGTTCTGCGCGTGCGCGAGACGTAATACGTCTCCATAACAGCAGGCGGCGCTAATCTGTATTGTCGCCCAAAAAATGAAAACCGGCAGCTGATTGGACAAATGCGTCACGTGGGTCTGGCTTCTCCCGGATTTCAAAGCCAGACCATGATGGCGGCTTGTTCGGAATACTAGGGGTTTCCCCTTGGGGATCAATAAAGTATCGATATATCTATCATGTGATTGCAGTCGACATTTTAAGAGAGAAATAGGCCGTGCAGATGCTGAATCTGTCTTTTGTCATTTCAGATCAACAAAGGTCAGTTTAAAAGATTTTCATCAGATTTTGAGAGGCGTTCGTCAGGCTCATCCCGCTTGTCATTTCCGGGTTAGCACTCCACCAATCAGATTGGTCATTGAGTCCGACTGCCCACCTTCCAATTCAACAAGTCAAATTGGCCCAAATGAAGGCAGACAGCTCCTCCGATGCACGACGGCACGGAACACACCGAACAGACTCGAGTCACCGACCTCGCCGGACTGTCTGACGGCCGATAATCGGGATAGTGTGTCAGGGCCTTAAAGTCCACCTGGTTGTAGAGTCAAACTGATTGTAAATAAAACACAACATAAAGTGTCTTTAAAAAAATCAATGGAGTATCCAAATTGAATTTCAGTCAACACCACCACGCTTATGCATCAGTCATCGTCTACCCATCAGTAATCTAATGAGAATTAACACCTCAAAAATAGCTTGTGATTTCCATAAATTAATCAGGATTGAAAATGACTGATGGCTTTAAAGGCAGCACTAAAAATACTGAGCAGCCCAGAGGCTTGCCTTTGATCCCAAAGCTCAAATTAAATTGATTCTAACGGTTTCAGACAGCTTACGCTGTGTCCTTCAGATTCAAACAATGATTTCATCAGGCTCGCATCACACGGCGCCGCCTAAAGCTAACTGGATGGAACCCCTGTTTCTTGATCCTTCCTCTGCCAAAAGAAGAGACTTGTCTCTGTCTCTCTGTATAAATAAGTGAAGAGTGAGGTAAGTCCATCTAAGAGCAGAGCAAATAAATGAATAATAAAAGGAAAAGAGAACGTCAGTCAGTGTGAGTGTATTGTAACAGCTGCTGTCTGATGGATGGAGAGTTTCAGATGGCTGCTGTGGACATGGTGTTGCTTGCTGTTTGTGCTAGACCTGTATATCCCTGACTCAGTCTAACTCAGCCCAGATTTTAGTCTGGCCCAGCTCAACCAGCCTAGCCATACCAGCCACTACATGCTATCGCCATGGCCACTGAACTTCACAGACAAACATGCAGAATATTTTTACCCAGGCCATACCATTCCAAGCCCACAGCAGCTGTTCTTCATCCTGTGGCTGACACTCACATCTGGTGTCAAGGCTCTGAACAGGCCAACGACAAAGGCTGTCTTTTGAGCTGACCCTACACAGAGAGGGATAGGCAGCTTTCGACATACAGTCATTTCAATATAGCCTGGGGCTGCAGTGACCTCCATCATTCTCGCAGCTGAGCACCTGTCCTCGATGTATCGAAGGAGCTCCCCCACACTAAGGTGAAACGGTATATCTCTATTTTTATGGTGAGGATTAAGAACTCCTTCTCCCCCCTGCCTTTCTCTCAAACACCACGCCTCCTGCACTAAATTACTCCACACAGCATCAGCCCGGCTCCCATTAGCCCTTTCAATCTGCCTGCCTTCAGCATGACGAGCCCTGGAGCTATAGGGGATGGTAATGATCTGTGTACACTCCACATTGTACACCCCCTCCTCCTCCAATTCTTCATCACCCCCTCTCTCAAATATCTACCCTCAAGAGATATGTCCCACCTCAAAACCTTAGCGCTGTATTCAAGATTTGTCTCGGTATCTTTGGTAACCCGTTGCGTGGACGTGCATCACATTGAAGTGGGCTTTCTTTATCTGCTATGGTGGTGGTGGTAGAGGGGGGTCTTCAAGAGGCAATCCTCCAGCCTATCTCAATGCCCCCCTCAGTCTCCGAGCAGACACCCCCATCCATTAGTGACGGAGAGGGGTGGAGACCCTGTAAATTATAGACGAGTTCCACACAGCGAACAATGGTGTATCCACTCTGCATTCACCAGCACATCTGCATTCCTCTACACACCAAGACATAAACTCAACCTTTCAGTTTCCTATATATCAGAACCCAGTGGAGATATAAATAAAATATACCTGGTTAAGATTTTGTACTCTCTTTGCTCATAAAGTAGATAGATATTCTTTATGACTATTGATTGACTACAGGCATAAAAAAAGCTTCCTATAAGTGTGTTATTAAAAATAAGAGTTGCATGTATTACCGTGGATTCTTATGAGCAGCCAATTGTAGGCAACATTAACATGCAACAAGACAGATCGGCTGTGTCGGCACACAAGCACAGGTTATAAGAACAACAATTCTGAATCATCTTTGTCTCGCTGGAACCATCCTCGGCTTCCTTTTTGGTGAAAAATGAATGGCGATAATTAACATTCTTCTCTCAGCATCCTTTCCATTAAACTTGCATTAACGAAAGCCCAAGATAAAGACTTGAAATATTCTCTGTCACCCTCGTTCTCATTTCTAGAATGAGGCCACTCTAAAGCCACCATAAGCATTTATTCTTTGTGTCTGCAGCATAATATTTTATCTTGTATTATCCTCAAAATGATTTAAATCAGCTGAATTAAAGTGTTGGTATTTGGTACTGACTTTGAATGACAATGGGTCCAGTAGAACCTGTTTGGGATGGAGCACATCCACTGTGGTCTAAGCCATGCTGCTTTACTTCCAGACTGTGACCAATAGATTGTCTCCCGGAGAAAAGTGAATTCAGGATGAGAAAAAGTGAGAGGGATTCAAAGGTAAACACAGCATGAAGCCACCGCTACAGAGGGCTGCAACATCCCTCCACTTCAGCTTGCTCCACAGTACAGTTTCAGCTCTCTCTCCCTCTGTCCCTTATACA
The DNA here is from genome assembly GCF_031162955.1 of Sander vitreus. Lineage (NCBI taxonomy): Eukaryota > Metazoa > Chordata > Actinopteri > Perciformes > Percidae > Sander > Sander vitreus. The sequence goes on from NC_135857.1 coordinate 1,530,250, forward strand.
ATCTATGGTATGTCCATGTGAAACATGTCATTTATTCAGCCCTATTCTATCTGTGCTGTTTCACTAAAATACACTTTGTTTTTATTTCTAGTATATGCATCACATTAGTCTTGAGGATGTATGGTGAACACTATGATCACCAGGTAAAGATATGATGGTGACTTGATGTTGCAATGACTAGAAATGAGATGCCTTTACTTTCCACAACCCCCCTCTGCTATCCTGGGCTATATTCCCCCTAGATGGGCTTTCGTCTAATCCTCAAACACTGTGTACGTGTGTATCCATTAGCAGTGTGGCCTGGAGGCCTTTTTTTCTGCCCCTAACCCAGGAGGTACCCCTCATACTCTCCATGGGGGAGATCAGGTTAATATTATATTGGTGATGGAGACAACATTTCTTATTTATTGAAAGGCAGTCTAGCATGAAAGAGTGTTTGCAGGCAGGCCAGTAGATTACCTGACCCCATCTCCTATTCTATCAGATCACAGTGGACCCACATAACTTCACATTCTATTGCTGTGTGACGAGGACAAAGGAGAGGATAGACAGCAGCTTTCTTAACCCGTCATCCGCCTCACTGACCACTTTAAAACACTGTATGCTGTATTTGTGACCAAGAAAATCAGTAAAGATAGCCTGGTTATTTGCAGTTTTGAAACATTTGAAATGACCACTGGGCAAAGACTTCAAGATGTGATATTTGAATACAAAACCATGGATACTTGTCTTTCTTAGAAGCTGTTTAATATTATTTCAGTTGGCTACACATCTTAACGTGTTTTCTCAAATTCTATCAGTGGCATAATTTTTTACCACTTTAGTTATTTGCCACTACTTCTCTTTTGACATTGAGAGAGGACAGTGCCCTCTCTGTCCATGATGCAGCTTTTAAGAGTTGAAAAAACATTTCATCTATTTGTTCTCGGCATGTTTCGAGGGCCATTGTGGATGACGTACTGGAGATGCACAAAGACAAGAACTACTTAGTCTGACTGTCCACTCATGATGGAGAAGAGCGATATGATGAAGCAAATGAAGGACAAAAGGGGGCATCAAGAGAGATAAATATAGGGGGGTTGAGCAGGAGAAAAGCGAGAACAAGGAGGTGGGAATATAATCAGGAAGTCCGATGACCTTGTCATGAGCAAATCTTTATTGATCAAAACAGACTGAACAGGATAAGGAAGAGGTTGTGTGAATCAGGGTCATTGATGAGTTGAATTTATGATGGTGTAAAACATGACATAAAGTCCTTGGAAAGTACAGCATGGAGAACCCATAGAAGCCTGTTCCCTGGGAAGAATAAACCACTCCAGAGAGCAGTCACTTTATCTTATTAAAAGAGCTAATCAGAGCCAGATTAACTTTAACAAACTCCAGGGACAAACAACCAAATGAGTCTGTGTTGATGTACTGCTGCTTCAAATACTGTTGACGATACAGAGGAAAAAAGGCCTTCGTCCTTCCCAACCGTGCCATTACAGCCTACTTGAACAGGAACAGTCTAAGTGGTGCCAACACAAGGACTCTCTATATGAGTTTGTTGTGGTGCTCCTGACACTATATGACCCACAATGGTTAAAACGGCACAAATGAGAGATCGCAATGAGATCTCAAAGTTCAGTGGTCACTCAAAAAAGGGGTGGAGGGCTCTGCTGGCTCTCACGTTACTATGTATTATGTAAAAGCACTTACTCTGTCCTTTCCACTTATTTCACAAGCACTGCTGCTTCCCCTCCCCTCCCCGAGAGTCCCTAGTTTCACAGCTAGCCAGTGGCCCTGACTTCTGTTTGACCCGTTTCTGCTCAACACGACTCTTTACCCATACTGTAGATCCCTGCTCATAGTCTCTTTGTTCAACAGAGCCACTCAGTGGTGAATCAATGCTGAGAAGAGTGTCTGAAAAGAAATGGCTCCAGGAACACTTTTCTATTAAACACCCCCTGCCAATTAGGTACTGTTAGGAATTTGCATTTTGAATTTCAATGTGCAGAGCAGAACCGTAGGATACCAAGCTATCAAAGTAAAAGCCTGTAATGCTAACTACCACAGTGCTAAATGCCCTGGCTATATTTCAGCGGTTTGCACGGATTCAATTTTGATGTTGATAGGAGCAAGGGCATTATCCACTTATAGTTATTAATTTGGTTGTTCTCAGGAGGAGCTGGGGGGTGTTGATGCTTTCACACTGCAGATCCATAGATATTCACAGGCTTTAATTGATTTGGCCAGTGTGGATTCTCAGCTGATAAGATATTGTGTTGCAGGCGAGGCATGCGTGGATAAGCAGCCATGTGGTGTTTTTTCTAATGGCTGAAAGAGCAGAGATGGGGGTGGCCAAACACTTCTCACTCCTGACCCATATATTTATACCCCTTTGACAGAGCCTCAGGACGAATTCAATAACAGTCACTAGAATATTCAGATTGTAGATGGTGAAACTGGAGCATTCTGCTCAGTAAAATGATTTGAAAAATCTAAATAATTGTTAAAAATAAAATAGGATATGGAACAAGAATAAATATATATAGCATAAACAATGCCTGTTAAATTGCAGGCTCAAAAATATAATAAATAACACATGATACTAAATAAACTACAATTTACTATTAAACCCTAACTATTGTGTTGAATGTAGAGTCGTTGTTTTTTTGGCTCTGTAGCAAAACCAAACCAAGCATCTTAGGGTGGAGATTAAACAAAGGCCTAATGAACTGACTATGCCACTTCTGTGCACCAATAAGGAAGGGGCCCTCTCTCCAATTAGGCTGTTGTGTGCACTGTGGCGGGTTGATTATCATGTATTTTTCATGTGCCCCCTCCGTCTTTACGCTTGGCCTGCAGGTCTAACATACAACACAACATTAGCATCTAGAGCCTCACTATAGCTTTTGCACACCCACACACACAACCACTTGCACACAGACTCACTCATTCACAGACACCACATCCACGCAGGTACGCAAAAACCACAAATATATATATATAATATATAAGAATATCACTTGATTTCGATTCAGCTGTCATAGGATGGTGCACAAAGAGTGCACAGTGTACACACACATCTGAAAACTAAATAAATTAGGCTGAGTGTGTTTTGACATGGAGGTAGTAAGAGCACAGCAAGAGGTACTCCTGAATATTTCAACAGAAAACAAAAAGGAGGAGTTGGAAACGTGCTGGCAAAGGCATGCCAGATGTCTGAGGATTTAATGGGGGGTAAATGGAAATCAATCCCTTTCACTGCTCAAGACGTCCAATCATAACACATTGTTTTAATGGTCCCACTGGATGACATCCACATTATATGTGGAAGGAAGATGGCGCCACTGCTGACTATTATTATACCCAGTGGTTACAAGCAGAGACAGACAGATAAATGAGGAACACTATGGAACACACTTAGTGGATAACAATAAGACAGACTATGGGAAGCTGTAATGCAGGTCCCTTGTTTTTAGTTCTCAGGGGTGACTGAATTATTTATTTCACAGATTTTGTGTCTTCTATTTTTTCCTGTCTTTGTTATCTTGAAGTCAGACATATTGACTGTGAAAGGAAAAGAAGAAAAAGGAAATGCATGGTAAACACTTAACACCCAGATGAGAAAACTCCACTGTGTAAATACAGAGAAATTATTATGAAAACATATTTACCTTTCTCTAATTTAATGTTGTTCAGATCAGATGTGAATATGATCTGAAGTTGAGACTGGTATTGAAATGCAGAACTACGCAAAGTTGCTAATATACCAACATATGGTGTGTTGTGTGACATATGTGCTACAAAAGGCGAATACTGTACGCTCAGAATTTCATTATGCCTACCTGTGTTCTTTACTCCCTGTGTCTGAATAAAGGAGTCAAAGCAGAGCATTTAATGGGAGCCGACACTATGGGGAACTTCATGTCACAAGAGACAACACAGCAAATTAGCTGATAATTAAATTTTTCTCCATTAGGGAAAGAGCAGAGTAATAACTCACACAGTAGGACTGCCAGCTCCATTAATGTCTCTATTCTCTTCATGTGGGAGGATAAGGGAGCGGGACAGGGATGTCAACATCTCCACAACACGCAGGAAGACGAGAGGAGATGAAGGAGGTCACATTCTCATTAAACCTTAATGATTGTATGAACAGTATGACAGAAAGAGAATCTTGTATGTTCACTATTTTGTTCACCGAGTGCACAGCGTTACAGAGAAAAGTAGTTGGCTGGCTGTGCCATTGATTATCACAGCACTGGCCACTTGTCTCTTTTTAGTTCAGGTGAAGAGAATTGTTGTGGACTGTGTGCATGTGTGTGCGTGTGTGTGTGTGTGTGTGTGTGTGTGTGTGTGTGCGCGCGCCTGTGTGCGTATGTAATCACCCAGCTGTTGAAGGGGCTTTAGCCTCCAGCTGTTAGCCCGGTGATGACAGCGGTCCATGGCCCCACCTTCATGCTCACTGATCCGGGTAATTACCTCGTCCATCTGACCCCCTCCCCTCGAGACGCAACTCCGCCACCACCACCACACCACTCTGACCGAGCTGGCTGTCACAACACCAATGAGGACTGGTCTGAGACAGAGCTATATGGATGATATGGTTACAGGTGAAACAGCTCTATTACACCACCAACCTAAGGTCATCATCATGTTTATGATGTAATATTAAGGCGGAGGCCAATGGATAAAGGTAGTGATTGGCAAACAATATTCATGTTGGCTGGTCTTAAAGCCATTTTCTGTGTAACAAAGGTAGAGAAAGACATTTAAAGTGGAGCGACCCTCAGCAGCCCCCACTGTTAGTCAGCGGGTAAAGTTCACTCCCACCATGTGGCCTTATGACAATCTCTGCACCTGACATCATCAAAGAAGGTGGACACACAATCAACCTTAGAAAGATTGTCCTCTACAACTGATGACAGGGAAGAGGAAGATGGAAGACAGGGAACACATGCTGTGCCAAATACCTTCCCATTCTCGTCTCTATTGCTCCTCTCTGTCTCAGTCTCTATGGCTCTCTCTGCTAGTGAACAGAAACAAGAAAGACCCGGATGATCAGTAATTTCACAGTTGACAGACTTTCCTTTCCCTGATTTGATATCATTTGTAAAAAAAGAAGGTAAATCTCGCTGCTCTACCTCTCTCCCCAGTGGGATATAACGCATTCTGTTCATCTCATTTTCTGGAATACTGGGAGTGTGCAACAGCAGGCCAATCTCAATTGGGCCAGCCAGGAAGGGGTAAAGGAGAGCAAAAAAAAAGTGGGGAATGAAATTAAGACAATAGCTGTGCATCTGCCCCCCTGGGCTCACTGGTGTGTGTATGCATAGTATGTGTGCTTATGAAATGTAATGGAAGGCAACTGTCTCTCTGCAGCCAATGTGAATATAATTAAGGCTTTACTATCAGCAAACACCTGGACATCTGGCCCTGATTCTTGACATCCTATTCCTCACAGAATCTGGTTTCATCCTACACAGCGTCTTGTGTTTGTATGTGTATGGTTGTGTTTATAGCTGTGTTTGTATATGTTTAAACATGCAGTATGGGGTGATTAGTATGCACAAGCAACACTTCACATCTGTGCTTACCCTAGCTTTCCCACCCTGCACTTGACTGCGTAGCCTGGCTATGTCCCAGTTCCCCCAGTGACACCCCCCCCCCTCCTGCATCCACCCTGGAGAGGCTGCGTCAGCTGGACTGGACTGGGGATCAATGCTGGGGAAACAGCCTCATAATGGGCTGGATTAATGATGAAAAAGTTGGTGTCATCCAGGGAGCTCCTGGATATTTATCACAGGAGAAGGGTGGGTTGCCAATAGGAGCCTCTTAGCACCCTCCTGACCTGGGAGGCTGGTGGCAGGACACGAGTGTAACTGTGGTTGCTACTGTGTCCAGCTGGAGCCCTAATGGAGGTGCTCTCTGGGGCATTTCAGAGGAGGATGGATACTCTTAAATGGATACTAGAGCTGTTGCTGCTGCTTTTTATAGGCCAGAGCTGCAGCCGCCGCTGCCACTGTTTCTATTTGAGAATGCAGCTCGCTTGAACGAACAGTCTGCAATCAATCTTGCACACAGGAACACTTTGCATGTCTCAGGTTTTTGCTCCACTATCTTTGTGTAATAACCCTTAGAGGACAGAAAAAGGAGAATGTAAAGAAAGCACACTAATATTAATTTCTCCCAACTGTGACATTGGCAGTTTAAGAGAGAAAAGACAATCTGAAGGAGAATAAATGCATTCAAGTGTATTTATCAGGAGAAAAAAAATGCCTATATATCCAAGCCTATAACCCTATCCTAGTTCTCCATTATTTGAAAGACAGATAAAACATAGACACAATCTCTTAAGTTACAATCATGGTCTCCTGAGAGAGGTCTTTCACAAGGCCTTGAGGATGGATTGGGTCAAGTCTACTGGTATACTGGTGACTGAGAGACAAGGCTATTACAGGCCTGTCAAATGAGGAGAGGGCCTGAGGAATCTACAACCACAGGACTTCAAGTGGTTCTCCAATTACCTTTCAACAACCAAACCAATGTAGCCTTGGAAGAAAAGATCTCAAGTATCTGTTTTTTTGGTCTTGTCCCTTCCACATAAAGAAACACACAATATCTGCTGTTGTCTCTGTGACTCTGCTCTTCTTTGGATACATACACTATAGCAACATACAGTACATGTCTGGTGCAGCTTAGAGTAACATGACTGAATACATTTCCATGAGTATCCTGACTAGTGCTGCATGTCGGTATACAATTTTAGCATCTGGACACCATGATCATTGTCTGACCTGGCATTCACAACAAGACACAAAATGACTTATTTAAAATGAGCACTGAGGGACAACTTGCAACTTTTGGGAAACAAGGAGCTGTGAAGAAAGGAGGCAGGTTCAACATTTTGGACTTAAACAAGGTAAGAGTGTTTAAACTAAGCATACTATTCTGCCGCTGGGTACCTGAAACAGGCATAAAACAATTTGGAAATTGATCAGGCGTCATACGATCCATTTCAAAATGTCTGGATTCCCAAGTCTGAATCTGGATCGTTTTGCCCAAGGTGGAAAAAGTGTACTATGCTTCATTCAGTTGGAAAATAGTCTTTCAAAGCTTACTGTAGTTCATAAACTTTAATTTAATAAAATCTGTCTCTCTGCTTGGCTGTATGTAAATATATGTGTTTGTACAAGCAAAGGGAAAGGTTTTCCTCAGAGTGAGCAGAGAGTCCACTGCAACCCCCTGATGACCCATTGTTCTATTTGCATCCACCTTGTTGTGACCCTCACTCTGGGACTCTGTCTGGCTCTGTGTGGACATCACTTCATTGCTCCTCAATGCCTTCTGTTGTTTGTTTTATACTTTCTCTGCCTCGTTTTCCTCAGTGGTATGCCAGCTTTGACCCTGAGCACTCGGGATCTGTCAGTCCTGGAAATCATAGGCAAATGTCACCACTCCTTTTTTTCAGCACATTCACTGCAAAAGAGGATAACACGGCTGCCTTTACCGTGCCCAAAAACAGGACCCTCCCCAACCGTTTACCAAGACAACAGCATCCTCTGCCCCACCAAGCCCAAAACGTTGATTCCTAGCTTTCTGGCCATAGCAAAGCTATAAATCCCATGCAACCATGGCACTTACGGACATACGGCCTCTATCCAGGAATGTAGAGCATAAGCAGATATCAGGGCCTGAAGCAGGGGTGGGGGAGCGGGGGGCAATTAAGTGTGTGGCGCAGGGAGGAGTGCAGGTGTGTGGACTGGTGATAAGGACAGTGGTGCTGCCATTACTCATCCCCCACCAACAACAGCAAATAGACTGCCAGCAGATGATGGGTCTGCTCTGGCAGCCTCCGAAAGCTTTTCCTCAGCCGGAGAGAAGAGTGTGTGGCGGAACAGAGTGGATAAGGAATAGATAGCAACGGAAAGCGCATTTCATCACGCCAGGGAAGACAGGGGGAAAAATGGTTGTATGCAATATTGTTGAGGGAAGAGTCGTTTAGAAAAGTGAGGCGATTCTGCAGGCTGGCTCGTTTCAAAGCAATTAAGATTAATTAAGTGTTGCTGGTGGCACTTCATATTTGAGATACTGGGTTTTATTATCACTAAAGTGCAGCATTAAAGAGCCATACAGAAACATAATTTAAAAAGAATGCCTTTATAAAATTTGAGAATATAACACAGATTACACCGTCAATAAATCAACCATTTCAAGATAGTACCTATGAAAAAGAGAACCCAATGTCACACATGGTTAATGGACACCAGTCCAAGCTGTGGCAGATGGTTCTGGTTGTGATTAAACAGAGGTTTAATATGAAAATGGAAAGCAACATAATAGCAATTTAAGCATGCGCAACACAATCCTTACCCCCCCCCACAGATGCATTCCTATAAGACAGACAGAATTTGTGAATTGTTGGTGCCAAAAGAGGTCAGTTTAAATATCGTACTACTGATATGCTGACAGAGTCTACTTTGTCAACTAGATACAGTAGTTCACCCACAGTCACAGCAGTGCATCAGTCTGTCCTGAGGATCTTGGTGGCCCCTTTCTCCCAGTCAGCAGATACTGTGTTGTCTCACTGGCCTTGGGGCTAAGGACATCCTGTCTGCCTGTCTACTAGGGCAGCCGCGGAGCACGACAAGCAGATGCATGCTGTTTCATGTGTAGCAGCATGCATATGAATGTGCAGGTTCAACCACTTGACAAGGGATTGAGACCTGTGAAGAGAGCATCTCTGCTGAGGGACTTAGGAAAAGGGCATCTCTTTGCCTGTGACAAACTGATTGTCATCTGTGACATTTATCATTGTCCCCTTCATATCTGTGTGACATCATTTCACTCCTCTGTTTAAGCAAGCTTGTGGGTGGCAATGTGTCACGCCAAATGGATGCATGGCGAAGGATTTTGCTGCTAGAAATTCATAAGGGACATTGAATTTTGTCAGCAAGAAAACGGGGTAAAAGATTGCAGCCAATTTGAACTTTTACAGAAATAAATCTATAGGCAGGTTTTTCACCGCGCTCCTTTTCCTTCTCACTACTATGGCTTTTGGATGCTGATATCAGCAGTTCCTTATTCCCAGCCGCAGAGCCTTGAAACCCAGCACTCCTCCCTCTCGCTGGCCTCCGGCAGTCCAGTAGCGAGGGCGAAGCAAAATAAAAACTAAGTCTATTTAACCAAGAAGAAAAACAACTTGGCTCAGTAGACAGATCTGAACATATACTGTACTTCACTGTGTACACTAAAATCCATCCGAGTACAGTAATAATAGGCAAATAAAGCACATTCAGACCATTCGTGCAGAGGACAAGAAAGAAGCTCTGGCTTCCAGAAAGGGACTGGTGCCACCTCACTCTTCCATCCCTCTGTCACCTGCTTGGCATCATCTCTGTTTAATTAGCTGGTAGTAGTCAAATGGTAGGAGATTAGTACCCCTAAAATACTGTAGGCAGATGATAAATCCTCAAGAGACACACAGGCTTTGCGGAGGAAAACAAAACACTGAAACTGTTCATTATGTTGAGTTGGAGGGAAGATTAAGTGAGAGAGAGAGAGCTAATCTCAAATTTACCAAAAAACCCAGTGGAGAAAAACAATGTGTAAATCACCTCACCAAGCAGAGGGCTGCAGTAATTAGACTAAACACCCTGCACAAACACACAAAACAAAAGCACACACAAAGAATTCCTTTACTCTTTCCAGTAGACTACGTCGGAGTTACGGGAAAGATTGTATTGTCATATGGCACACTGTATGGCCATGACACCACTCCTTTGCAGTGATTCTTTAGTTCTGATAAAGAGACTTTTGTCTCAAACCAGTAAATAGGATGAAAAGAGGCTTGTAATAATTCCTCACTCTGCAGATGTCAAGTTATATGCTGTTGAATCCTTATGGTTCAAATGCTGTGCTAAATGTAGTGTCTACTGATCAAAGCGGTGCTTGTTTTTCCTCCATGTTTTCAGAAGTGTGACTTCTGAGAGACACACTTATCCAAAGGGGTGTAATAGTGGCGTGCCAACAGTTGTCAGCCACATCTGTCCTCTGGCAAATTCTTGTGGCCTCATCTGTATTGGGGCTGGTAATCATTATCATGATATGTTGCTAATGTGTGTGTGTCAATGACACCAAATACGCAAAAGAAGCCTCCATTAATACAGTACAGTTTAGTACTAAAAGAATGTCATTACAAAATTGCAACCAAAAAAAAAGATTAATGAAAGTTTGTACATGATAGTAGTTAGTGTGTACGGCAGTTTCATGAACGTGTATGTGCATGTGTGTGTGTATGTCTGTGTGTGAATTAATTTTGATCCAGCAGTGTCTGATCCCCTGTATCCCAGTCTTAGATCTGGGTGGTGTGTTGCGCTCTCGTCTCTGCCCCCCTCTCGTCACCAGAGCTGGGTTTCTCTTTGTATGCTTACCACACACAGCCCACGTGTGCCTAGACACACAACCAAGTGCTTACGCACAACCTTGACCTTTTCCCACAGAAATTGGAGGTGAAGGGGGGGATCAAGGGGATACAAGGGGGGCGGACAGCGATGACAAGAGGAACGTGGGGTTGAATTTGAGAGCAAAGTCAACGAGTGACATCGGGAACCAGGTATCTTATATAAAGCAAAAACGCTAACTTTGATCAAGTAATAGAGGAAACGATGGTGATGGTGGGGGGACAGATGGGTGAAGACAGTATGGACAGAAATACTTTCTGTGTTGTTTACATTGGTTAAAGGAACCTAGCTTAGCACAGATCCTGGAGGTAACCGGCTCCAACTATTTTGTCACTTATTGGGAGCAGTAGGCTAGTTGGAGCCGGTTACCTCCAGGATCTGTGCTAAGCTAGGCTAGCGGTGGGTGCGTCAGACAGAGTTACAACACACACGGAGATGAGAAGGGTATGTATGGACTTATCTAACTCTGGGGGATACGTTGAATAAGACAAAGTCTCAATAAGTCGGCGTGTTCCTTTAAACTGAACTCTGTAGCATTTAGGCCCTTTGACCACAAATTGTTACAGTCAGTAATTTCTACATAGAAATATCTGAATTACAGTTTGCACTCTGGCTAAAGAAGACAAAAAAAGAGATAAAAAAGATATTGTGGTTTGTAGTGGTAACTGTGGTATGGTAATATTGAGCCGTGGTGTTTTTGCTCTGCCTTTGTTTTAGCTAAGAGTCAGTGGGCGAGACAGGCCTTCCTGGCTTTGATGAGTGTAATTACGCTTTAAAGAGTGCCGCAGGAGTAAATTCATTACCCAGCCAGCAAGCTCTGGTTGCCCGCTCTCTCCATCTCTGTCTCCCCCAGCTCCATGCACACAGACAGGGCCTGCAGACACACACACACACACAGTAAGCTCCCCGCAGACCAGCCACCGCTATAGGGCTACAGCTCTGCAGCCACAGCCCCCCTTCTCATCAGGGCTTTGGAACTCTCCATGCAACCCCAATATATTGGATGAATATGTGGAAAGAAAAGACAACCGCTTACACACACATGTGCAGCAGACGCTCACCAATACAATACAACTACACGCACACACACACACACACACACACACACACACACACACACACACACACACACACACACACACACACACTCCAAATCATCCACCCACGTTGCTTTGAGCTTTAAGCTTCTTCCTGGAGGTTCTCTACAAAAACTGTGGAATAACAATGACCCTAATTTCCTCCCACACACATCAACACACACAGAGCGATCCTCATGACCGCAGCAAAGGAAAAGCTCCATGACATCCATAAACTACTGGAATGTGAATGTCTAAATATGCCCTAGCATTTAAAATCAGAGCCTATACACACTGTGGGGTCAATCCCAAAATTGATTGGATTGATTATCTGGACTAAACTGTCTATCACAATTGCAAAGGTAGATGTGGAATCGAATGGAGGGTCTCAGCAGATTAGACGATGGACAGAAGGGATCATTACATTCTTGGATTGATGCAAGTGTGAAGAACCCTCAGCACAACGGCAGAGATCTGTGAACACTTTATTGCATTTGGGTGTGTGTGTGTGCATGTTTGTTTATGATATATCCTACTTATGGCTGAGATGGGGTTACCCCTCCTCTCTCTGTCACTTCTTTCCACCCTTAGGAAGCCTACCAATTTAAGAGCTCAAAGCGGGGGCATAGTGGGTATTAACAGTCCATCCATACAGGGCACTAGCTGCTTCCATATTCATGGTGTTTGTGTGTGTGTGAGAGAGAGGAAGAAAGGGAGGGAGACATGTTTTTGAACAAATCTGTCATTAATTATGCTTCCTGCAGTCATGCAATTCTTGCACTTTAAAATTATTCAGTTTCAATCTCTGATCCATTTATCAGTATGTCAGATTGCGTGTCTCCATGAGATGCTGCAGCGATTTTATAAGACCTCGACTATGTCTGTCAGTCTGTCTGTCTTTGGGAAAAAAATGTCTGCAGCCTCTCATATCCTCCCCTTTGTCAGCGTGTCAGCCTGTGTGTCTGTGAGGATTCATCATGCATCCTTAGGAGTCGATCAAGGGGAAAACACCTCCCTCTTCCTACCCGCTCTCCCTCCTCCAGCTCCTCTTGCCCTCATCTAACATTAATGGCTGTTGGTTTTTTAATGAGGAAGTGGGTGTCCCTGTGCAGCCTGTCCGTAGAGGGCTTGCAGAGGGGGGATTGAGGTGGGAGGGGGGAGGGAGAAGAGATGTACTGTGAAGCTCAAACGCCAGCCTAGCAGGGTGGGACCGAGGGGGGGGCACTCTTAGTAAATATTGCCATGCCCTCCTTCAGCCTTCAAAGAGCAAAACAAGCCAACCGCAGCATTCTGCCTCTCTTGTTCTCCTCTGCACACTGTGAACAGGCAGTATGCTTTATGATAATAGACATCCCTGTGTAAAGCTGCTACCAAGTGTTCTGTGAATCCGAAAGGCCTTTGTAAGTAGTACATAATTGCATTCTCTCGTTTTTTGCTTCCCTTATTGTTGCAATGTGAGAGCTGTCTTGTCTAATTAGGAGCAACACAAAAGACTGTCGAGAATATCAATTATTATATATAAATTAGCATAAACAACAACAAACAATATCTTAAAGAACTTTTGGATTATGTATTATACTTGATTACAGACTTTTCTGTCAAATGTCTTTTTAAACAATGTGATCCATGACAGTTGCTGTACTATTTGTAGTTAATGTCCTATCGACTTGCTGTACACCCTACATTTCTGAATAACTCATTGTGGTCTAAAAAATAATTTATTGGTGTTATTTTCTATCAATATGCTGGATGTGCAGTGAAGAAAACATAGCATGAAACAATTTACGTCAAACAACGTTACGTTACGTTACGAATTAACAATGTACCAGTCTTTCATAGGTAAACTTCAGATCAATGCAGTAGCTGCTACTGTGGGCAAATCAGCTTGTACTATCATGCCCACAGTGGGTTCTCAGGCAGCCAATTCTGTTTGTATTATTCAGTTATATTCTTAAAAGTGCTAACTGTAAATCAACAAACTAATTGTGAACACCTATTGAAAACAGGCACATGGTTTTACTGTGTAAGTTTGCCCCTTGCGTTTATTTGTGAGTGGGCGTTTTAATGGGGCGGGGTCTTTACCCCTCAGTGACCCATTCCACTGCCTATTTGTGGACTCAGCTAAGCGTTCACTGCTACATGCTTTTAATAACACTTACATATTCATAGTCTAATAGCAACCCACCCAGCTGTGGACACACAATGGACCTTTTCTCCCCATTTCACCCAAATACCTTAAAACTGCAGCCAAACTAAAGAAAAATATGGATGATGAGGAAAAGCAATTGGAGGACTAGACAGACACATTAAAGAAAGGGGGAGGTGTTCCATTAGCCTCAGACCTTTAACACAGTTTCTTTAATCTGTCTACTTGCTAATAAAGTTTTAACATTTCATTATTTTAACAACTTTAAATAATTATTGTTGGTTAATTAAGAAAAGATATTAGTCAATGATTGCACGTTAAAATAAAAAGCTAGAGTCTAACTGAATGCTGATCCATTTTGTTAAAAAACTGCATGACAGAAATACAGGTCTGTTTTCCTCATATTTTTTAGACTTTAAGCAACAGATACAAAAGACACTTGTTTGATGTGTCTCTAGATCTCTCAGCCATGCCCTCATACTGCACTCTGCTAGCTGAAAAGAGTGAAGCACACACGCATATTGCCAGTGAGAGTCTGAAATGACGTGCAACAAAGACACTGAGATACTGGCAGCCAATTAAATAAAGGAAATGGCCTTCATCATTGTATGATTAATGGAGCACACCATTAGTGCATAGTGTTGCCCCCCCCATCTCTAATCTCTACCTGTGTGAATGTGTGGTACATTCATGTATGTGTGTGTGTGTGTGTGTGTGTGTAAAAGAGAAAGCACCAGGGAAGGGCAGGGGGTACCAGAGTCCCCAGGGTGTAGTAGCTGGAGGTATTCATCGCTCTCTCCTCCCTCTGAGTGATAATTCTGATGTTATTCAGGCGGGAGAGGGACGGGCAGTGCTGGGCCCGTGATGAAGCACCATGGCCTTTAGAAATTCATTTCCACCAAGCATTCATCTAATTCAGCGCTGGTCTACACCCTGCACTCACACCCATACACACAGAGAGTCATTACAGAGCCATGATCCATACTCAAAAACCCTATCCACCAATTTCAAAAAGCTCCACCAAATAAATGAAAAAACAGCTCTAAGCAAGCACCAGCACACTTCTCCTCAACTGCAGGTGAAGTATGAAGGTAGACAGAAATAGAGTGCCAGGATGATGGAAAAAGAGTGAACTATATGGGAGGGAGAGATTTTCTAGGCTTGTTCTTGGTGTGTTTGTTTCCACTGTATCAGATCATATGTCCAGATCAAAAGCTGTCAAGAATCTCAGTTTTTCTGCCTTAATAAAAACACCAATCTGTTTTTGCCATGCACCAGAGAATAGCACACCACAGTAGACAGGCGCAAAGGCTAAGAATGAGAGGAGCACTAATAAAAAAGTAGTAAAAAACAAATAAGGTGCCTACTGACCCAACAGCCACATTGACAAATTACTAAAACAGAATTAACAAGGCACATGTTTCAAGTCAAAGACAGGAATATTTGTAACAAAGGGAAGATTTAGCTCTAAGACCCTGACCTTTGATAGAGGGCAGAGCTCATGCCCAGATGTCAAGTCTCCACCCTCACCTTCAACATTTTTGAATGAGAAGCCTCAGAAGAGCAGCAGGCTCAACAGCAAATGTCCTCGCTATAGTCCCCTGACTGCCCTTCACTGACCATGTCACACCCCCAACACAAACATACACCCCTAAAACATCTGCTCAGCAAGCAAACGTTCCACCCCCCCCATCTGTACAGAGTGCACCCTCGACCACTCTCACTTAGCAGCCACACCCCTCTCAACTTCCACTTAGTAGTCCAGCCACATCGAACCCCCCCAAGCAGACATTTGCACACACAGACAGACCGCGCACTGAGTGGGCCTGGCCCAACTTGGCAACTTGCCCCGCCTGTACGTCTGTGTGCTCACCCCCTGAGCCAGCGCATCAGGATAGCCTTCCCCATGGAAAGGGGGAGGCTGCTGTTTTGGCTCTGCCACAGTACCACAGAAGTTCCATAGTGCCTCCATTGGCAGGCAGAATGATGGGTCCCAAACCGCTGGCGCCTGCCAATTGGTGTGCCCCACTCCTACAATGACTGTGCCCATGACCACCATCCAGCAAACTCTGAGAAGCGTCATTAATATGTAAGTGTTAATAGGTGGAGCCGCACACTAATTGCACACTGGAACGGGATCATGTATAATATTAGAAGCCATTACGCACCGGCTGTTGCAAGCAGAGGCAAATGAATTAAGACAACACATTATTTACTCGAGCACGGGGCAAATGGAGACTGACAGCACCGAGAAGGTTGACACTCAACATGGCAGCTGTTACTCACATCTGTTGGCTCCCGTATCTGCAGCGCTCAGCGGCCCTTTGATACGAGCTGCTCCTGTAATTAGTTGACTTTCCTCTGTTTCTCTGCTCAGCCAAATTTAGCTGCAGTGGGCAACACAAAGACGCAACTGCACTGTAGAGTCCAAGGTTGATAGCAGCTTCTTTTCAGCAGGAGAGGGGATTAAGCTCTTAGCTGTGGCCTTTAAACAAGGTCAGCCATATGGTAAACATAAAGGGAAGAGTTCTGGAGAGTGGCAATATGCAAAAAGCATACAATTTGTCAAACACTTAGTGACCTATTGTGAGTACATACAGTATATGATCGGGTTCAGTGTTCCCAAATAAATGTTTTGTACATGCTAAAATAAAACTGCCAATGAATGATGGCTATATTCTTCAAAAGTCTGGACATTTTAAATGGAAAGAAATAAGAAGAAGAAGAAAAAAATGGAAGGCCAAAATTAATAAAAATATAGCAGTGACACATTTCTTTCTCCCCCTTGCCTTCCTCTCACCAAGTCCCTAATGAGCATGTCGCTGGCAGAATTAATTTCTTATTGTTTAATTGATCCCCAAACAGCTCTCATCCATCATAGGGCCATTCAATAGCTTACTCTTTTAATCTCTGTCTGCCCCTCGTCATAATTGTATAGCACAGGCCATTACACACACACACACACACACACACACACACACACACACACACACACACACACACACACACACACACACACACAGACAGAGAGAGAGAGGGCTCACACTGTGCTGTGGGCATCTTTAACACTGTCCAAACACAAACGCTGACACAACAACACACACTCACATGCCCACAGACTCACACACACATATTTATAGTAGAATCAATTCTGTTTCTATTAAATATGCATCCAAACAAGCAGAGCAGTTGATGCTGCAGTGGTACAGACTCCAGTGATGAGAGCTGGTGCACCAGGGAATGCGTCTAACATCTGTTTTACATTAATGATTCCTGGTGCAGCTCACAAGCAACTGTAATATTCACAAGGGCTGTGAGAAACCAGAGTAATTGGGATATGTTTAGGATGTCTTACTATGTAGTTCAAGCTAAAGGCCAACAGCAGGGCTGCTTGAATGTTTTAATCTTAAGAATCCACAAATATGTACAGTGGGCATTCAACTCCCAAATAAACATATTGAGAAGAAATTGCTTTTCTAGTTGTAAATGAATTACCTCGAATGGTTTTAACAATATAGTGTAATGAATATTTAGTTGTGTAAGAGCAGTAAATAATATTTACTTAGCTGTGCAACTAAATGAATAATGCTTACTTGGCTGGCTGTGTAACAACAAAGTGATGTTGATTTGGCCACGCAGAGTAATGCTTACTTGGCTGTGCAACGGAGTAATGGCTGCGTCCTCTTTAGATGCAAGAGCGATTGTGAGAGTCTCGTCATGTATCAGCACCCACTGACGTGCCCATCCCAGAGGCGACCACTGCACCATGTCCCGTCCCTGACACGCCAACATAATGAATGGCCTAGCTAATGAAGGCTTACTAATTGATTATGGAGAAAACAGAGTATTACTCACCCAATGATGGCAGCTCCAAGGGGTGCTGAGACACTTTGTCAATGCTCTGTTTTTCCAACCTGTCCAGCCCAGAGGGTCTTTATATCGACCTTATGACCAGTATGGACACCTCACGTTGGATGAAGTGTATTACTTCCATAATATTTCATTACACTTTTACATGTTTTATGACACAGATCATTGCATATTTTTGTCCATGCATCCATTAACATTAATTCAGCAAATTAATGTGTTGTACATCTTGCTGCAGGCATACACCAAGTCCAACCAGGTGTGTCCACCAGTGATGAGAGTGAATGGGGATTTCAAGCCTTTACACTCTAAAGCTGTTGTTCAATGAAGCAGACAGAAACTGCTAAGGTGGGTGGTGTACTGTATGTTGTGGGCCATTGTCTTTGATTAACTAATTAGTAGACATTATCAAGTCTAAACAGAAGTCATTACCAATGGGCTTTAGCGAGGAGGCACTCATTTCCCCAGGGACCTCCAACCACCCACCATCAGGCTCTGCCCAGTCCACCACAGCCCAGGTCCCTTATTCAATCTATAACGACTAATTTTCCTTTTGAAATGAAGCTCTAATTGACTTTCGTGTGTATTATCTGAATCACTGATTGAAGTGCTGATTGAATGTGAATCAGTGGCCTGGTCTTGGGTTCCCAGACAATGGAAACCAAGATGCAGACATTACTGACCCAACTGCTGATGCTTTTCTCCCTCTCGCACATGCACTCCTTCATTATCATAGACACATTAATGCATCCACCCCGTGATAACAACCTAGCTATTTCTCATTTCTTGGCCGTTTCTCTTCTTTCATCTAACTCCTTCACCTCACTCCTTGTAGATCACTGACTTACATAAGTCTGACGTTGAAATGCAGATGAAGAGTTAAATATTTCTGTAACTGCCACATTGCTACCATGTGCTACAGCGACTGCAGGGCAAGTTGAAGACAAACACGCAGTACAAAGTACAGCTTGTGTTTATTGCATCTCAAAGGAAGTGTTTGACACTGCAGATCAAGTGGGTTGCACATGCTCCCCATTGCCATCTTCTGTCAAGCTCAGGAAAGGAGTGTCCTCGGGCTCACAGGCAGGGGCCGAACCATAATCAAGAAATGATCATAATTCACTCTAATCATAAGTGAAGGAGGGCAAAATGACTGAAATTAAATTCTGGATTACTGCCTCCGACTGCAGGGATGTTTCAGTAACTGTTATTTTCTGCCAGTGTTTTAAATATATGTTTACCGTACTCGTGCCGCCAATTAAAACACTAAGTCAACGGGAGTGCCACAGGTTTACTGGAAAGCAACACACACACATGCATGCGTACACACATCCTGGTGTGGATTTATGCTGTTGGTGTGTAATAAGAGGGGCAAAGGCAGAGTGATGTGATTGCTCAGAGTGCTGTATGGCTGGGCTCCCAGTGTGGGGCATTAGACAGCTCCACTGCAGTGGTAGCAATATGCTGGGAGAAGAAAGGAGGCAAAATAAAGGCCTGGCCAGAAAAGGCCGTTCTGGTCTAATTGAGTCCTTTGGGCCGAGGCTCCACTGATCAGAGACTTGTTACAGGAATCCGGTTTCATGGTTTCAAACAATGAGATTTCAGAGAAGGGATTTGTAGTCCTTTGGGATTCCATCCTAACCTTTCTGTGATTCTTGTGGCTCTCTCTTGGTTGTCTGCTCTGTTTTAAATCAGATTACTATAACAATATGGAAACCCTGCGGTCAAGCTCAGTAAGTGGTAGTCACATATCAAACATTTGCAGTGACGCAGTACTGTGAATGTGAATATGCTGTTTGATGCCTACGGTGTGGATCATTTTGAACCAGTTAGAGTTGGTGTCTGTTTCTACATGAATGGAGCATGTCTGGCTTCCATATGGATATTCAGCTCATAATGCTGAGATATCACAGCTTCTCTGGCCATTGGAGAAGACTGTGACACAGGTTGAAGGATCAAAGCTCAGGCATTGTTTAGACGGAAACGATCTGAAGAGAAAAATAAACGCACACACACACACACACACACACACACACACACACACACACACACATATATGTGTAATTCAATGTAGAACCGCCACTGCGAGGAGGTGGAGTTATTGCTCCAAACAATGCACACACACGCACACACACACGGTGCACACACACACACGCGGCACACACGCGGCACACACACACACACACACACGCACACACACACGGTGCACATACACACACGCGGACCCCACACACACACGCGCGGCGCACACACACACACACACAAACACACACACACACACACACACACACACACTCTCTGGAGGGTGGTTTCGCTTTTTTGCGTTTTTAAGCACATCTGATCCAATATTTTTACGTTTTCACCCACAAGCGTATTCATGTAAACAGGGCCTCAGAGTCTTTGTTCTGAGGAACCATAAATCCTACAAGCATTATTCGGACCTGATGTCCAGATGATTAAATATTATATTATTTTCAAATATTAACTGCATCAATGCTGAAGTTGTTTAGATTTTGTATTTATTGTTTTATACTGTGTGGATGTTTAAGAGAAACGGTGTGAAGAGAAAACTTGATGGAAAAGCTCATCAGAGGCCCCTGAACGTAGAACAACCGAACAAAATACAGCTTTCAATACAACGACCCAGATGAGAAACATTCACACCATTTACAAAGAGATTCCTGAGAGAAAGGCTCGTTTTCATGCTTGCTCCCTTTCACTCTATACCTCTCCAAACAATCCCTGGGAGACAGAAAACAACAAAGACAAATGACTTTGGCCTTTTAAAAGAAGCGTCAAACCTCTCCCTCCAGTGAGTAGAGGATCCACAGAGATGTCCATGTTTCTTGCTCGCCCCCTGCAGAGGCATTAACTAGTGGAGGCTCTAGATGAGCTTCCTGTGGAGCACAGAAGGCCAGGACAAACACAGGCGCTGTGCTGGTTTTAATAGGCGCTATGCCCACTCAACTGTAGCAGTTCATAAATTAGAGAGGAGAGCAAAGAGAGGAAGATGGGAGACTGAGCAAATACAAGCAGCAAACACATGACAAAAAGTGACTGCCCTCTGGATCATCACTCACTTCGGCATAATGGGACAGAAAACGAGAGGAAGAAAGGCAAGATGGAACACGGAAAGAAGATGGGGAATCTAATAAAATGATAGTTATTTGCTCCAGGGAAGATAGGACAGGAGCCTACCAACTGCATGAGACACAAATTTCAAAGCTATCCGAGATTTAAGTATGCTGTTTTTGTGGTCTAGAGAGAAGGCGGATGGGGAGGAGGGAAATGGGGGACAGGCACAGGGCCTCGTCCACCTGATGCCTCAACGCTGCCTTGCACAGCTTTCTTTTGTAGCCCAAAGTGCTGGGCAGAGGAGAAAGGCAGACACAAAGAACAGACAGGACTCTCTGCAGGACACTCTTTGTGCCATCGCCACTCACAGGCAGCAGGACAAAGCCGTCAGCTGCCTGGACACCTCGTTAGCCCGCTCCCTGCAGCTCTCACATGGCACGGGGTTGACTGTGGCCCTCCTGCTGGGACTGGCTCACTGCTACAGTGAAGCTTCAGCCACTAAGAAACACACACACACACACACAATGTGGAGACCAAAGAAGTAATACAGTGCAATAAAACACACCTGTTCTACAGAAGGTTGAAGGCCCTCCCTTCACAAGCCTTCTCACGGATATTTGCTTTGGTTGTTAAAGCTGATCTTTTCAGATGCAGTCCACAACAAAAGCACCTCAAGCCTGGAGGAGATGGCTGGGGGAAAGGGATGAGGCTCTCTTTCCTCCTCATGCTCTTTTATCCTTTTACCCTTTAGAATATAGATTAAGGGTTTAAATGAGGTTAGGTGTGTGGTAGACTCATCAATGAGAGGTACGTGAAGACCTGTTTATAGAGTCAATCTAGAGCAGAGAAAAGATCTGTCATGTGAGAAGAACACACTGTAGCACCGAGACTGTACATACTGTCTATACACTGACACACTCAGACCCAACAACTCATTTACAGTATGACCTACCCATCTATATTGAGCGATAAAACTGAATTCAGCAGGCACAGATTTCACAATTGATGAACACAAGCTGATCAATCCAGTTAATGGCCACTACAATATCGGGGCAGTATCTGTTAGTGAGTGGATTATTTCCTCTCAGCATTTTAGCACGGCTTTCAGATATTAGCTTGGGATTAAATGACATAAAATAACAAAAGACAGCTGGAAAAGCCAATCCTAGCACCTTAAATTGATCATCCATGCCCATTTGCAAGCAAATAAATTATTTTGACATTCTGAGGCTACCAAGTTTTCCCCCTCACAATCTTCCAAAGGCTGTGTGAGGCTGTTTTGCTATTACCAAAAGGCTGTTTCTGGTAGCATGCCCTGGAATATTAAGAAGGGTTAGTGCTTAGCTTGCTTAGACCAAGCCAAATAAATATTCAGTAATTAGTTCCAGCTTCATACGCCGTCAAAATAGGATCCACCAGTTAATGCACCAAAACAAGCCCATTCACCACACTTCAACTCATTCAGCCTACGAAGAAAAGAAACACAAATAAATAAATAGATGCCGGGAGCTTTGTCGGCACAGTGACATTGCTATGTATGAAACCAAAATCAGGGATAAACATACAGTAGACCCCAGAAACAACTACAGCCAGTATAAATACCACACACATATTTATTTATTTGCATTTATTAATATCTACAGTGCATTTACAGTATATCGTAATATTATTACCATAATATTAGGGTATTATTTTGATTATGCTATATTTTTCTCCACATATCCCCACCTAAATTGTGGCTTAGTGTGCCGTTCACCTCTACTTGTCCCAGTTTTATTTTTTAAATTAGATTTTTTTCCTCAACATTGCATCATGATGAAGCAAACATGCAAACCAATCAATCAATAAATCAATTAGCCAATCATTGAGCGCAATCAGACAAAAACACCTCTCATGTCTCATATTCAATGTAATTATGAGATGATACCATATGTAGGTTTGCTTTGTGATGTAGTTCCTCTGCTTTTTTCTCTCATGTTTTATATTTTAAACCACAGAAGTTGCTCCCTTTTTGGGAACTAACTTCTTTAGTATTACGGTGCCAGCAGTCACATTACTTTGCTGTTTGTGATGCTACTGTACATAGTCATGGTGTAAATGTGTAGTATAGTATAATATGTAACAATGTCATGACGTGACAATATTTGATCACATTAAACATGATGCTGGTATTATTATGAAATATATGATATGACACACCC
Source organism: Sander vitreus (assembly GCF_031162955.1). Classification (NCBI taxonomy): domain Eukaryota; kingdom Metazoa; phylum Chordata; class Actinopteri; order Perciformes; family Percidae; genus Sander; species Sander vitreus. Next base: position 1,553,063 of record NC_135857.1, read on the forward strand.
TTAATGTATGCAGAAACCAAACAATCAACCTCCCCCACCACTCAATCATAGCAGGCATAGTCTTTGCAGCCATTACAAGGGCTGAGTTACCAGAAGGTAGCAATCAGTCAGGCCTGGCTGCGGCCACCTCCCATGTATCAGTCTGTACATCCCTTCTCGTTCAACAGCTGTGGACTCATATGTTACTGTCCCTCTACCTGTCACTGTCCATCCACAACCACACCAACCACAGCACACATCAATCAGCCCACCCCTGCTGCTTTTTAATCTGTTCCCACTCCCAAGGACCACGAAGACTTCAAAATTACAGTGAAGAAAGGTCACCCCATCCAATTAGAACATCATCAGGGATGCACACTAGAGGGTCATTCCCTGAACCCTCGTAGCACATCGTAAATCCTACGCTGCTCAAGAAGGAACACCCACTCTGGCAGGATTCAGAATGGCTGACTGATTGCAGCGCTGGTAAATGAGGTGCTAGGATGATCTTTAACTGTTATGGTGGAGAGTGGAGACAACTGATGTGCATTTGTATTTGGATTGATACAAGGTGTAATGGCATGTGAAAGTGTCGCGATAGGTTTATTCCCTTAAGATGATCCATGTTATCATCAGTCCATGTATTGACCCTGTGACGACCCCGGGGCCCAGATCAATCAGGTCTCCAATCAGGATTAGATCAAGCTGTCCTCTGCCTCCTTTCTCATAATTCTAGTAGCTTGCTCTCTGTAAGGCTTTAGCCCCATAACTGGACACACATGCAGGCAGAGAAAGTGGCAGGCCTGCTGAAAGGGAGAGAGATTTTGGATCAAACAGTCCAATGGAAAGGACCTTGTTGCCTTAGCTTGGCAGAGGAAAGGAAGCTAATGAGAGAGGGGTAGAGAGAGAGCCAGAGAAAGAGAGAGGGTGGGTCAGTGAGCTTTGAGCCTCGTGTGGGCTGATCTAAGCCAATTAGAGACAAGTGACAGCTCAGCTACATGCTCATGACACAACTAGACCATGGCACCGCTCTGAGCCCCAGCACCCCACTGTACTTGAACCCCAACAAGCCCTTAACACTCCCCCCATGAACGCCTAAATACCCCCCACAACCCTCATCACTCCAGACACAGACCGAAGCCAAGGGTGAAAAAGAGAGTATGCTTAACAAAAAGACTGTTCGCTCCCCTTCTGTCCTGCTTCCCCTGCTCTCTGGAAGGAAGCAGCCAGCCAAGCAGAGCTCTCTGCCTCGCCATGGTCGGCCAACCCTCTTGACATGTGATGTTGTTGAGAGTTGCCGTGACGACCTGGCAAATCCACTGACCTTTGCCCCAGCAGTTCAAAACTTGTGAACCCAAGACGAGAGAAAGCCAAAAAGCTTGAATGGGGATATGTGAAGTGAGGAGTTTCAATTGAAATGGGGGGGTCGGTTCAAATGACCACTGGCAGCTGTCATTGCTGCGTTGCCTTCTTCCTGTGAGCAGATAATGGTGCAGAGCCGTCCCAGTACATATGAGGGGAGGTGGTAGGCCACCAGGTTGTGGGATGTCAGGGCTCCAGCACAGAACTTGTGATTAATGAGGCAGGGCGTCGCACCACAAGGAGCTCAGCGGCACGTGGCACACTGGCCGTAACAACAAAATCTCCTGACACTGTGTGGAAGTGGAGCCAGAGTCACAACAGTTCAGCAGTTGTATAAATGTCGACAAATCTACCGCCACCACCACACATACACATGCCTTATTTTGCACGTCAACAATCATATGGCACACCCATGATGCTGAAATTGGATATGTATCTGTTAATGCATACTCTCATTCACCCTTGACTGGGCATCAAGTGTATGAAATCTGTGGATTTCTGTTTGGGGGAGAAGAGGCGAGATATGCATAGATGGAGGATGACAGGAAGGACTGATGGGGGTTAAGGGACACCCAGCAGGGGGTGGGACAGGACAGCCCTCCGCACATCTAACGTCTGCCACTCAAGAAAGTTAATGATGCCACGTTCTTGGGCCAAACATCCCCCTGCTGCATGTGGGAAAAAAGACAGACACACAGAGAGAGGACTGATGGTGGTGTTGCTGTCACATGGATGCAGTCAGAAGAGGTGAGATGCTCTAGCAGGGTGAGGTGGGGGTGGGGCGTAGGGGTGAAAATTGAAGGTCCAAGAATATTTATGACAATCAACACCCCAGTTGGCACCATTGAGTGATTTGAATGAGATGAATAATATATCCCCCTCTTCATTCTTCCAAATCACTGTGCTGTCTCCTGCCCTCATCAGCATCCTTTATCGAGTCAAGTTACTTATTAAGGTTTATGAGAATTTCTGCTAATTGTATTAGCAGTCAGTCACTACGTTGCTATTTGATTTTGCGTAGTGAGAAGGGGGATGGGGATTGGTGTTTTGGCTGCTCGGCTGAAATTGTTATCATCTACAGCCAGTTAGGGAACAGCAATTTAGGGAGGGATGGGGGTTGAAGAGTGGCAAGATGCTGAGGGCAGATAACAGAATCTGGTCTAGCACTCAGCAAATAGAAGGATTGTGCAAGGTTTAGTTTCACAAAATATCTTATGAAGCAGAAAAGGCCTTTTGCAGTGTAAAATGATATAAAAACATGGTAAATAAAGGTGGATAAAGGCTCATAGAATCTGTCATACAGCGGGTACTGAGTTAAATCCGGCGGCAATCTAGTTTTGAGGTTACCGCAGTAACAACAGAACTTGAGCACTGTAAGAATGAATAAGCTGACAGATGCTCATATCCTTTAGCCTGTAATGGAATTATCTGTGCTTCTCTTCCTCTGACACAAGAATAACCCTGCCTTCTTGGGCTATTTCTCCTTTCATACATCTCCCAATAACACTAGGGTAACTGTATTAGCAGTATATGCAAGAGATGCTCTCCAGACTGCCAAATGGACCCGTATGCAGCTCTGTTTCCAAGCCATGGGGTCAGATCATGGTCAATTGATGGTCAGTCACAGGTCACATGCAGAGCTGGCCAAAGGTCAGCCTATCTGGACCCAGAGGTATGACTGGACTATCAACCCCCCGTACTGCTCTGAATGGAGCTACTGTAAGTCATGTGGACAAGCACCTTCTGCTTGAAGTCTGACAATTTGATGAGAAGAGCAATTTACCATATTCTCAAATTTCATATTTTGAATAAGATTAGTCATCCAGGGATTGTAAAAACCCATGTGTCAATATTTCTAAATTATAGTTCATTTGTATTGTTCAGGATATATATATATATTTTCACAGAGCAGGGTTGTGTGTGAGAGAGGATAAGTGAATTACCAAAAACAGGCAATTAAACTAATAACACATTAGTTGCATAAACTAACAACCGACTAATCTCAGAAATATTCCACTCAACATGTTTTGAATAATATTATTTCCCATAACCTCCTGCACAGCAACAGCAGCCAAATCGATATTCATGAAGTGTCAGTGTTGTAATTCATGTGTCTGTTCCACATGAACACCACAGAGACCTTTAAAAGGAAGATGGAGAAAAAAGCTAACATGTACATTTCACAGTTAATGCCTGGCCATGGCTTATGTTGGCCAATTAAGCTGTTCTTTTCAGCTCCATTACAACGCGGTGTCTGGGGGTTCATTTTCCCTTACTGTGCCATTTAGGCTTCAAATAGGCAAATGTTCACTGTGCAAGTTGGACAACAAAGAGGGAGTTTGGAGTCTGTTACAGTGTGTGTATGTGTTTGGGCACGGGCATGTGTGTGCATGTGCCTTTGCAAACCCTGTCTTGTGTATCAGTTCCAAACATCTATGTGCTGCTGTGCTTGTGTGCCTTTGTGTGTGGAGGCCTACTTTGTGCATGAAACAGGAGAGCGTTAATGGCTTTTAAAGATCGGTGGAGTCAAATGAGCACGCTCATCAGTTAGCCACACACCCTTTGGTGATCACTCAGTGTCGTTAGATTTCATTTCCTGTGGAAGAAGAAGATCTCGGTGGATTCAAGACAAATCCCTGCAATTATAGCCATGCTTTAGATGATTTACTGCCATCATTTCTGTCTCACTGGGTGGTGGGTACTGTTGTGTATGGCATTATTATCAACAGTTATCGTTGGAAATACACAAGCAATAATGTTGATTACTTAGGATTTTACTCTTCCTAAAAAACTATCCCTTATTTTTTCTAAACACAAAAGCAAAATGAAAGAGACAGAAAACTGCCCATACACCTATCTAAACACACACACACACACACACACACACACACACACACACACACACACACACAAACATGGGAGGCACCTGCATGTTCATTAATAGCTTTGCCCTGGACAGTGTAGAGCATGCGGGCCAGCAGCAAGAGGCACTGAGATAACATTCTGCTTAGCATTTGAATAGGGTGTTCTGATTTCTATTCAGTTGGCCTTTGCCCATGCTAGTGCTTAAGTGGTCTGGGTGAGTCTGTCTGGTCTCTACTGTGCCAACCAATATGCAGGCTCATATCTGGCAATGTCTGTCTGTCTGTCTGTCCGTTTGGCTGCATGAGTGTCTGGCTGGTTAATAATCAGCCTGGCTAGCTGCTAATCATCCTCCCAGCTGCAGAAGCAGGTGGTCACACATACCACAGCTCCCAGTCTCATTCACCATGTGATGTCATCTCACTGCACCTGGTCACACTGCTTTACACAGAACTGAGCTAGCCTGTTTCCCTCTATGAAATCACATGTCTGTGCTGGTCCTGAAGCTGAGAAGCGTTGATGTTTATTTCTCAGCCGAGTGGATGCGGCCTCTCCTGTAGTGAACTGGTGGCTGCTGAAAACAAAATAAAACCTGTGTCCCCTTCTTCACCTCGGCCAGGCCTGGGACTGATCCCAGAGCAGTCTAACAGGCAGAGGCAGCAGTTAGGACACACTCCACATCCAAATGGGAAGCCATTAACTCTGCAACACACAAGGTCACCTCCAACTAGACACAGCAGCCACCCAACTTCCTCTGCTGATATGCCCAATGGATGCAGCGGTGCAGTCATGTAAAGGTCAGGATGTAAAACTGAACGGAACCACAGCTGTCTCAGAAACCACACTCTCTAACACTTGATCTTGTCTCCCTTCACTTTTGAAAGTGACCAAAATGCTTTGAGTATCACTTTCAAACAGCAGGAAAGGAAATGAGAGAGGAAGAGAGTGGAAAGAGGAAAGAGAGTGATTGAGGGAGGGAGACTGCAGAGACTGAATGATCAGGTTTCAACTCTAGGTCTGCAGCTGTTGAGGGCTCTGCTGGCTGATAGGTGGCCCTTACTGCAAATGTAATCCAAGCCAAACATAATATCTGTCTACGCCATCGAGAGATCACCAAGTCATAACACATCGGGACCCACGATAACTCTGCCGTTGCCCAGGTCCAAGCCATGCCTGGTATCAGTTTAAGGGACTGCAGAAAAAGAATAAAAAACTATTATATATTATTAAATCGACACAAACCAAGGCACCACAAGGCAGGCAAAGTTGTACACTACGAACTCTCAACTTCCTAGGGCCAGTTTGGAATTTGTCCCATGAATTCCCCTCCTCCCTTCCCCCAGTTTCCTACTTCCTCTCCATCCACACAGTTCAGTTGAGAATCTAATGAAGCTGAAATGCCGTGTCTCCTATGTTCCCAAAGGGCTACTTTAAGGAGGGACTATCCTTAATGTTTGCACAACTATGAAAACAGCCACAAAAGACATTTACCTGAAACATTTGTGTGTGTGTGCTTGTGCGCTTATGTAAGGAGTGACGCAGAGAGTAAGTGTACACAACAGCTTGGAACAAGATATCAATCAGATTGCCAGTGTGCAGTGTGGCAGTTGTAACCCAAAATAAACAGGCTGAATGGTGGGTCTGGTTGAGTCTTGACCCTTCCACAAGATCAATCCTCAGCAGTATTGTGCACCCTACAGTGTTGTGCAAAGGCATGTAGGCGTGTGAATGAATGTGTGTTTAAGGGTGTGTGTGAAAGTAACCAAGGAAATAATGGCCATTTGAACCAGGGACATCAGTGCAGAAATAACAACACATTCCACACACCAGAGGGTGAATCAATTCCAGCGACATTTGATTCAAACCCATATCAGCTAGAGCCTGAACTTCAGCCCTCCACCCTGTCACCTCCTCCCCAGCTCCATATGATGGATTACCATCTCTGGCAGAGAGAGAGAGAGAGAGAGAGAGAGAGAGAGAGAGAGAGAGAGAGAGAGAGAGAGAGAGAGCGAGAGAGAGAGAGAGAGAGAGAGGAAGGTGGGTGGGGGAGGTCACTCACTACAGGGACACAGTCATCAGAGGGGAGCGCTGGGTTAAGGAATTATGGTTTGACAGAGATCTAGGGTGGATAGGAGAGGGCAAAGGGTTCTCCAGGGGTCAGAGGATCCAATCCTGGCTGGACTCAATGGCAAGCCAACCCCAGGACGCAGAGTCTACAGGGATTTCACTCAGGGTCACATTTTCGATTAATATTATTATCACTCACTTGTCCCTTCGCCTACTTGTCAGCAAATAGAGTGGTATCAGACATACTCATCTAAATGCTTGCACCTAATCAGCACACCTGTGCAGCAATTTAAAATAGACTTACATTTGGACAACCCCATGTGTTAGGTTATCTACACACAGGCTGAAGAATAGATTAATAGACTGATAAAGTAGGGTATTTTCTGGAATGTAAGTTGATGATAATCAAGATAAATCTGCTTACTGAAAAACTGAAAGCTGCAAAAGGCTTGAATAAATTACAACCATAAGTCCACATCAAAACAATAATCAAAGTCCAATCCACCCATGAAAGCGGGAGCCTCTCACCCTGTGTTTTAAAGCTGATCAATAATCAGCCTTCAGACAGATTTTAATAATTTACAGCTCAGCCTGCACCCCAAACTGTCTGACAAGAATAAAAGAAATGGTTAGGCAGGCTAAGTTTATTTTATGGAATGAGCTTGTTGCAATTTAGGGACTCAATGTTATTGCAAAGATTTATTTCTCAGTCACTGCAGAGTGAGCACTGATGGTGTAAAGCATGGGCAAAGAGGCACGTGGGGGTGGAGGGAGCAAGGAGAACGAGGAGAGAGGAGGCAAAATGCAGGCAGGAGAGACAAAGCAATAGCCCTGCATTGTCAGAGTGGAGAGGCCATCAATAACAGTGTCACTATAAAGAGAGAAACCGGGAGTGTAAAGGAGCGAGAGTAGGGTTTATAAAGGAAACACAACAAAACCTGGTGCAACGGGGGCTTCATCTTGCCGGGCACTAATGGGCGTGAGAAGTGGCTGGCTCAGCATTCTCTGCTTGACGGCTCACTCATCTGCTGACGGGCCGTGGCATCCATGACGGAGCGCCACACACTTGTTTAATCCAGTTTATACACTCAAAGGTGACACAATGGTGGATGTCGAGAGATGGAGAATGAGGAAAAAACGAGGAGAAAAAGACTAATAAAGGGGCTGAGAAAGATGGTCAAAGGTCATCCCAAACTTGGATCCCATCAGTGCTCCATCTCTTTGCCACCTTCTCAGCACAGCTCTTACTGCACTACTCCAGTATGGCTGTCGTCATTCAGCAATACCACAGTGTAGGTGTGCTAGAGCTGGGCAATATATCAATATTATATCGATATCGTGATATGAGACTAGATATCGTCTTAGATTTTGAATATCGTCATATCGTAATATGGCATGGTTGTCTTTTCCTGGTTTTAGAGGCTGCATTACAGTAAAGTGATGTCATTTTCTGAACTTACCAGACTGTTCGACTGTGTAACAGTTCTATTATTTACCTTTACCCACTAAGTCATTATATCCACATTACTGATGATTATTTATTAAAAATGTCATTGTGTAAATATTTTGTGAAAGCACTGTAGTGTTGACAATAGTCAACACTACAAAATCGTTGTGGTATCAATATCGAGGTATTTGGTCAAAAATATCGGGATATTGGATTTTCTCCATATCGCCCAGCCCTAAGGTGTGCTATATTTATATATATATATATATATATATCTTCAGCACTACACTTGTTTCCTCTGAAGGTAAGAAGGTAACACAGACAGGCTGTTTCCCTTCGGTGGAGTTGGGGAGGTCAAAGCTGGGACACAAGGCCCGCTGAGGATAGTAAAAGTGCAGTCTCAGGACTTATCATGTGTGTGTGAATGTGCTAGTTTGTGTGTGTGACAGTGAAAGGTCAGAGTGCTGGTAGTGACTGCAGTGTATTCATATGATTTATCTCCCTGTGAGAGTTTTCCAAATATCTGTTCCATTTCTGCAGGCCAGTCTCTTTCTGTGCACAGGAGTTGGATTGTTGCGGGTAACTCCTCATTTACTGTGGACATCTGTGGCTAATAAATGAGAGAGCAATCTGCATACTGCTGTTTATGGCTGGCGAGAACTGTGTGTGTGTGTGTGTGTGTGTGTGTGTGTGTGTGTGTGTGTGTGTGTGTGTGTGTGTGTGTGTGTGTGTAAATCCCAATAGATAACAACACCTTTTTACAGAGGTCTAGCTGCATAGACAGAGCTGACACATTTAATCAGGGATTTCTCCTCTCTCACAGTTTATCAGGGGAAGATATTTCTCACACACTTGCTCTCACCATCTCTCTTATTGCAGGACCACATTCTAACCTTTTCCGCATCTATACTTTTTGCATTTTCCTTCCTTCCGCACTAAACTTGAACCTTTAACCTTTAACCACCTTAAGCAAGAAATAGTCCTGGAATTATTTTTGGTTAAGAACCCAGTACTCCTTCCACTTTTGGACTCTATCAAGTGAGCCAAAACAGAGCCCTCAACTCTATGTTTTGCACATCCCACCACATACTGTAAACTCACAGACACATTGATGTACTATGAGAGTAAAACATATTTAAATACTAATTAGAACGTGCTTAGTTTTTGAAATTGTGTCTATTTCTTAACTGTAGCATGCATCATTAATGTGCTGTAATGGTTGCATTGTTGCTGCTTCCTTAATTACCCTTGATTATTTCTCAAGGACTTCAGTGCAGATTAAACCTCAGCCTACAGGGGTTTACACCAGTGTGAGGGCAGGTGTTTGTGTACACTTCCATTTTCTCATTTCTGAAATGGAATGAGTCCAGATGAGCTTGTGAAGGCTCTACAGTGCGGCTCAGCCTGACTCCCCACCTGGCCTGCTCCTCCTGGCCTGTCCCTTTATTAGCTTCCTCTCATGCTGGACACAACAGGAACAGCTTGGTACCCTCCTCCTCTCTTCACCACTCACACCTCTCCCAACTCTATTTTCCTGCTAATTACCTTGTTGTACGAGCACCAAAGGCTACCTAACGATTCACTTAATTGCAGAAGTGGTACATTAGATGATATCAAAGGACCTTTTTAAAAGTCATCCAATCCCATTCCAAGCGGCATTTAGAACCAACCCAAGACATCTGTTTCATTTCTGTGTCATTTGCATTTTTAAAGGTTACAAACTGAACGGAGCAGCAGAGGATACAGATCTACACCTCAAGATTCGGTGTGTTCGTACCTTTGCAATGCCTCTCTCCCCAGATGATTACATACATTTAATATACACATAACCACATACACGTCAGCGGGCTTGAGTCACATTCAACACTCAATTAAAATTACAACTGTTCACCCTACATGCTTGAATTTAAAGCACTATGGACGCTAGCTACCCATCCACCTGAAAAGATTGGGGCTTAACATTTTCCATGGGATCCTATCACCCCAGGTGTGCCTTGTCACACTTACATATACACAGATATCCGCAGTGGTAGCAATTTATTCAGCAGCGGTGGCTGCAGCTAGCATTTCTGACACAGGCTTCACAATGATTTATGAACCTGCTCATTGACCTAGTTTATTCTGAAAAGAGAAAAGGGGGCACATCCCCTAGTATATAAGGCATATCCATCCCATGGAACTGGCCTGCAGTCAGTTTTGAAGAGCATGGGAGGTAGAATAAGATTACAAAGCAGACTGCTTGTATACCCTCAAGACAATACATGTACAGGTTCTCCATCTTCTGAAGTACAGCACAGTGAACAACACCTATTATGGAATTTCTTCTTCCCAAATGAAGCACAGTGATGTTCAAGCATTATCCTCACACTCTGCACATGCACCATAGACTTAGATAACATAAAACAGTTCATGCACTTCTCCAGCCATTTGTGAACAATGTGTGTTCAACAGTTAACACTTAAAGGATGACATTTTAGAAAGACTAAGCCCAGTAATGGCACAAGTCCCCCCAATCTGGCCCACATTAAAAATGCAAAGGCTCCTAGAGGCCTCTTCCTCTCCACTCCACCTTTACTCTCTAACAGAGAGAGTGGTGAGGGCTGCCCAGCTTGATGTCCAGAATGCAGCAGTGCCGCTTTGCTCAGTGGACACTGACTTCAATCTGTTTCAGAGCTGCAATTAAATTATCTCACCGGGGTCCTGCTCAACCACTCGTGAAGGGAAAGGGGGGCAAAGGTGTGTTCAATACGAGGGGGGGAGAGAGGGAGGTAAAAGACGAGGGGGTGCAAGACATATCATACACACAAACCCAGCTCAACAAGGATATAGATTTAAATGCTGCTTTTTCTTGTGCGATTAGCTGTGGCTTTACAATCACTAGACGGATGTCAGGACCTGATAAAGCTAATCACTGCAGTAAGCCAATGTGGGATTTAGCACCCCCACCACCTTCTGCTCCCCCAGTCCCCTCAAAGACCTGGCTGAAAGAGAAAGCCGAGAAAGCCCATGGAGCGCTCCACAAAATGGGGAATTATGATAGCCTTATATGTAGGAACAAAAATGCATAAAGAAAACACACAGATGGTCATATCTTTATGTCATGTTTTTTATATTTGATTGATTATGCGCTTATTGTTATTGTCAGTGATACTTACTGTCTATATATTTATAAATAAGGCGATCATGATTATGTGATCTGTTAACTACATTTAAAAGACAGCCTAATACTACTGTATATTTAGGAGAGATGGAGGGAGAAAGAGAGCTTAAAAGAGAGAGAGTGCTCTCAAACAATGGAAGTAGCACTATGGTGAAACACTAACTAGCGTTGACTAGGTCCATTCTGGTGCCCTAGGCCAGACACATGATTGGTTCTGACACCAATTCTGCAGATGAGCTTTGGGACATTCCAATCAATACCCCTTACGTTTCTCGTCATTAGAGTTGCACCAAGTCATCAATATCTTAATATAATACCCTCCCTGTATATTTCAAACTCCTTCCTTTCTCCTCATCTCCTCAATTCACTCTGAAGTGCCTCTGAGGGCTTTAGTCTGTTCATAATCAAATAATTTATATTAACAATATTCAACTTTAATAAAACATCATTGCACTGTCACGCCATAATCAAGTAACACAGTAACTGTCCCTGTATGAACTGCACTTGACCCACCAGCACAACCATTTCCTACACCCACACTATATCACAGTCAGGCCAACACTGCTGTCATTCTCAAACTATGTGTGTCTCAGGTCGGGTCAGGTCAGGTCAATAGAAGCAAAATGGTGTGAGGTAGTGTAGAGCCAATAGCGGTTTATTAATAAATGGAATTGGAAGATCGACTTTGACGAACAATTAAATGTAGATGGTGTCAGTTTCAAGTACATTATTTTGCAATAAGGTAATTGGGGATATGTTGCCTGATGATGAGAGCCAGAATCAAAGCTTTTGACTTAGTGGAGGCTGACGGTGTACTTTTCTTTTTTGCCAAAATGGCATTTTACAGCTACAGTAGGGACAGAGTCCAGTTCTGTATTCTTGTTTACTCAGAGTGTGGCCTGAGGCTTTGTCCTAAACCTCTCTCTCTCTCAAACCCAGTATCACTTATAATACCAATCACACATGTGCTCTTATTTCTTCACCTTGCTAGCTCTTCCTTATCCCCTCGCTCCTGGCTTCCTGACCCCTCACCTTTAAGCCATTCAAAGAGTAAATGCCTCTGTACAACTGCCTCTGCTGCTCAACCCATATTACATTAGAGAGGGAGAGATAGAGAGTACTGAAAAGAAAGGCTAAAAAACAGTATGAGAGGGAAAGAAATAAAATAATCTAGAGACATCATCAATTTTTCATGAATTTTCATTTAGACTGGGAGAGCCCTCTTACAGCAATCGATAGATCAAGCTGCTGTCATGCAGTTAGCACCTGGGGGCTGCTGGGAGGCCCTCGGGAAGGCAGGGGACTGGATCAGAGGCGGACACCAACCCCCTCCTCTCCAACACACAAAGTCCATTTCCCAAGGATCACAAACCAACTGCGGGTCACGGGTCCTTTTTAAAATGGGCAAGATATTATTTCTTCTGTTCAAAACATGATCAAACATTTAATTAGCAAAATGTTTGCTTGTGTTATGTTTACTGTGGGGAATGGGAGCTTAGCATTTGACTCTAATAATAATACTACAATGCTTAAATTTGTCATTTATCATGATATGAAATCTTGAGGTCTCCTCTCCATTTCAAATCACGCAATTCAAGAGAAGCATCAAAAAACACTCAATGGGATTATGTTTCATGAACAAAGCCCTTGTTTGAAACGCAGTGCTATGTTACTAAAAGTACCAGCAGTTAAAACAACATAAGGACATGGAGACTTTCCGCTCCATCTCATGGGCAGTCGAGGTGCCTGGGAGCCTCTCCATAGGAAGCCCAGCCTGAGCCTGCTGGGAGGGAAGGCTCATCTTCAAAGGTAATTTGATCCACAGCTCAGGTTCTGCCTGTCAGTGTTCACCAACACAGTCCAGGCAGCCTGTGTCAAATGTCCTTCAGGACTTTGATCTGTGCCTGTCGTTCTACCCCCACTCACCTGTGAGAGACCCATATCTACCACACCATCATGTCCCTCTCATACAGTTTGACAGTTGCTCTACGTCCAACTCAAAGGTCTGCAGACAACTTCAATCAAACTCCCTTGAGGTAAAAATATATAAAATGTATCTCAAGAGCATGGTGGAAAAACTCATTCTGTACAACTCATTATTTTAACCAAACAATGACGCACATAGTGGGACCGCAATCAAGCGCATTTGTTCCTTTTAGAGCTACAGGAAGTGACTACAGTGTTTGCAAATATAAAACACAGAAAGCAAGATGATGTCAAGTCTTTAAATAGTGTAATTTCAGTTGCCTCAAATAAAATGCTGTTTTGTTTACTGTCATCCCCTAAAGTAAAGACAACGTCATTTTCCATTATGTAAATGGTAGAAAAAAATGGATAATTGATAATGCCGAAAGGAACTGTTCAAATAGTATATCTTAATTATGTCATGCTGAATGTAAATCCAGTCTTTCCATCATCTGGAAGCAGCGAGATCAAGACTTTTCTTCATCGAGCCAAATTAATGAATTAAATTAAATGAGCAAAATAATTTCAGCAATGCAGCAAAGAGGATAAATTAAGGACAAAGAGGAGTCCTGACTCACATGCTACTTCCAGGGAGGCGTTGCGGCTGACAGCCTCTCCCAGGTAGTTGCGGGCCACGCAGACATAGGCTCCCTCATCCGGTTTGCTCCGTCGTCCATGAACGATGCGAAGGAAGAAAAGCGAGCCACTGGGCAGCAGCATGCGGTGAGAACGTGGGTCATCTTTGTCCGTTTCCACCCGCTCTCCATCCTTGTACCACTCCACTGTCGGGGTTGGCCGCCCCTCCGCTTTACAGTTGAGAGTGGCAGGCTCCCCTTTGGAGACAATCAGGTCAGAGGGGTGCTCAACAATCCGGGGTGGGGAGTCCTCTTGGCGCAGACGGGATCCTGGAGGAGAAAGAAGAGAACAGTAATTAATCATGAAAACACAGCATACAGACTTTTAGCATTGTTTTAGTTTGACATTTTAATATAAAAAAGCCCTCTCAAGTCAAAAGCCTCCTCCATTAACATAATAGCCAGCAGGTACACTACTTGGAAAAGGTAGGAGTTAAATGAATACACAACTAAAAGTAGCAGATTACACATTCCATCTAGCTGGGGAAGGCCTCAGGATACCACAGAATGAGCTACAGGATGTGGCTCAGGTGCAGTGTTCATTTTATCAATGAAAACTATGACCAAAAATGTCTGTTGCCAACCTTGACAAAAAATACTATAAAAGAAATAATAACTACATAAATAGGAATATCTATAAACAAAACTATGAACTTCTGCTAAAATGTGACACACTTTCATCAGAAGACTAAGACTGATATTAATTTAAAACCAGGTGCCAAAATCAACATTGCTTGGGAGAAGGATATTTTCCTAAGCTTGGTGCCACCACTAGCCAGACGTGGACAAGCAATGGAAAATGGATGGATGACTCCAACTAATAGTTACTAAAGCTTGTCCTGGGTTAAATGCATGTCAAAAACATATATTAAACCCTTTAATCACCATTTCAAGCCGATCAAAAAGCAGCCATCTGCTCTCTCTACCCTATATGCAAGGGCTTGTGGGTAATTGGACCCATGGGTGAACAGTGAATGGAAGCATACAGTCAGCTTACGTCTGAACTATACACACACCAAAATTATATATTTGGCTTTCACTGGAGTGCAAACAAGTACAACTGTTGAGTCCACTGTTGTAGACGTGTGCATGTGACGGGAATATGAATGCCAGGGTCCAGACTAATGTCAAATGCTAATCCCCCACGGCTGAAAACCATGGCCCACTTCTTTTTATTAGGGCTTGCAGTGGGTCTGGCAGCTAAGATAGTGGTCCCCAAGCCAGAGTGCTCTGTGTGTCTGTGACCAGGTCTTAACCATGGAGATAAGATGCTGTAGGTCACACATATGCATTTACATCACAGAGGCCCTGGGAACCATGCAACAATCAAAGAGTTTGATCCAGCATCAAACAATCAAAGACACAGTAAAGGGAATGGGGAATAAGGCAAACTTTTTCAACAGCCCTTCCTTTATCCGCTTTCTTTTGAACCACATTCAATACCCCATCAATAACTCCAGCCAAATGTTAACCAGTCAGTGTTTGTCTATTAAATAGAGTGCCAGGCTCTTTGTCTCAGAATTAGTTGTTGCAGGTGTGCATGTGATTGAGCTGAGTTGATGACTGTGCCCTTCCCCGGGGCAGTGCAGTGGGGTGGGGTAATAGGACGATGCCTGCTGCACAGAAGAGCACTGTACCACATAAGCCTTTGTGCTTATGTAAGGGCTAATTTCAACATGGGATGAAGGCAAAACAGTGGAGGTGCCAGCTCTTTGTTTGCCTGGGTTTGCACATGTTCCACTACCCTAACACTGGAATATCTCAGGGGATAATGAGACTCGCTGTACCCTGGTCTTTTCTGCCTGAGAGTCTGTGGGTAGGTGTCTGTGGTAAGGACAGGCCCAGTTAGAAACCCACTGATCAGCACAAAATACACTTCAAAGACTCAGAGTGTGCACACACAAACATTTATACACACACTCTGTGTAAATGTGCACTAGTCCACTATTTATCCCAACAGGGATCAGGCATCAGACAGTGGCATATTGACCCCTGAACAGGAGGTAGTCTGTTCTCTAGGCTTCCTAATTTGGGCTAATTCCCTCCATTTCCCTGTCATTGATTAGTGATCAGGCCTACTGTCTTCCTCTAAGTGGGGCCACAGCCAGGGGTTTGTAGTAGTAGGGGGGGGAGGACGCAGGATCTAATCTCATTGGTATTATGTGACAGACCATAAATGTACTATTTGTTTTGGAACAAAACCTACACAGCCTGCTGCTGGCAGTTTCTAACCAAATCTCTTTTACCAGTGGTAGGTAACAGTAACCTAGCAAGCAGTCAGTTTCCCAGTCAGCACAGGGGCAGAGGGGCAAGTTTGTATTCTGGCAGTAAGTGACCTAATAAATGAAGCAGTAATTAACACTTTGACATTGATAAATGGAGGGCAAGATAAAGGACGGACATGGAGACCCCCATCTCCCTCAGATAGAGTGTCAAATGCACATTTATTCTTATCTCATTGGAGCATCTGTTTCCCTCATAATCCACAGGCCCTGCAGTGGCTTTACACTAAGGCCAATGCACATGCACAGCACTAAACTGCGGCGACTCCATTCAATTTATATCAGTCTAATTTCTTTAAATCCAATTTGTATTCCAATCTACTGCCTTCTAATCACTTAAACCTTGAGTCTCCATCTGCTCTCCTCTTTCCACTGGAAATGAAAACAGCAGATGCCTCTACAATTGTCCTTTCACTGCCAGAAAACGCTGAGCTGGGTGCACAGAGGGCCAGACGTGACTGGTCAGTGTCCTTCCTGAGTAGAGGTAGTCAGGTGTAGAGGTAGAAAAGGTTAAAAGCACATCCATATGCCATGGAATATGTTTTAAAAGAGGCACATCAATCTCAATACTGGATAACCTCAACTCGAACCTTGCCAATTGCTGAGCGAGCTTCACTTTCAAAAGCACAAACTAAAATGTGCCATTATGTGGTTCCTATGTCCTAGTGATGCTGTCCATGAAGATCAAATAAAAAACCTTATGTATATCCCAACCGCCCTGCCATCAAGCCGAGCTCCTAACAGAAGTGAAAGTCAATTTTCAGCTTCCTATTGAGCCCCCTTTCTCACTCTCTTTACGGTAAATGGGCTTTCTGTTGCCCTTTTAATGTGATCATTGGTGCTGTGCAATCAAGTGCTCTCTGAGCTGAGGCGAGTGCACTTCACTGGGTCTCAGGGCACACGCGCCAATCAAAATGCTGTGTTTCCCCCTGTCTGCAATAAAACCACCATTACTTTTCACCACTGCTGTGCAGTCATCCTCTCCTGAAGGAAAGCAGGAACCAGAGAACAAACAAACAAGCTAACAGACAGAGAATGAAATCAGAGAGGGATTACTGAACCAAAAGCTGATTCTCTTCTGCCTTTTCTGTCAGTCTACTTATGTCAGCTTCACTGCAATCGGATGCAATTTTGCAGTTGAGTTTGCAGTTTGAGTTGTATGGCATTATAGCTCACTCTGTTGTGTTCTTCTATGTTCCAAATATCTCACTTGACATGTATCATTGAAAATAACTAAAGAGATAAAAGGTTTAAAACAGTTAAACAATAATATGTTATATTTGTTATCATATCCAGCATAAAAACACCACTTTAACTGTCATAAACAGCTTCTTCTCCCCACTGACCACACACATAGCATGTCTCCTTTCTATTCTCTTTGCCACATATTTATTCATGTGTGCAACAGAAGGTCAGGCCTTTCATGATCTTTTTGTAATTATTTTTATTAGCTCCCAGGAGAAATCCTAGCCCACCAACCAAATCAATACCCACACCAGTCTCTGCCAGAGCATAAAAGGAAGGGCTCCCTAAAGAGATATTAGTTATTCTGCCAACAGATTTGTTCGCTGATCACAGGTAACCAATGGCAACCTCGGACCAAGGCAAAAAGTTCCAGTCACTGATGCTCCATAAAACATCAAACATGAAAACCAAGGTCCAGGCCAAGACGCAGTACCACTGTAATGTGGATACTGACACTTTCTTTAGGCAGAACATGCTTAAACCCAGCGAACTGAGGGAATATAAAATTGTAAAAAAAATGAAAACCTCAACGAAATTTGAAAAGGAATGAAAATTCCATGTTGTCCATTCTGAAATATATTCTCCTCCTATATTCTTCTCCTGGCTCTCTCCACATCTCCTCAACCTTCCACTCCTTCTTCTTCTTTATATCTCTGCATCTCCCTCCCAATATCTCTCTGTCTCCTTCACTTGCTCCCTGTCTCCATCCTACCCTCGCTGTGAGGGTGACAGAGTCATATCTGTCATGTCATCAGAAGGGAAATGTGAGAGAGCGGCAGGGGGAAACTGGGGGTGGCGATAGAATGATGTTACTGGCCGTCCTCGCCTCTGCTCTGGCCTGCCGTGACACAGACAGCCTGTTCTGCACCCAAGATTCATCTTCTTTAGGCCGGGCTGTCATTGGCGTCACAGCACATGAGCTCCAGTATACCCCAATACCAGGCATACAGCTCATCTCGGTGAGGTGTCACTAAAGACAACCTGCTGTATCTACTGAAGTCTATCCCAGCTCACTGCATACAGCTAGCCACTTAATACAACCTGGAATATACAGCAAACTCCACACAGGGGAAATACAGACGTGGAAAATGAAGGGTGTTCACAGGTGCTGAGCAGATTCATCTTCTGTTGCAAGAGAGGGAGGGAGTTCTAGCTAGCAAGCTCACATGATGGGCTCTGTTCCACCTCAGTGCTCTGCATACTGCCCCCCCCTTCCACCTCCTTTCTCTTGCTAAGATCTATATGCTGAAAGCCAACACAAGGGTAATTCTAGGAGCTGCTCTCAACCTCTTACTGCATCCATGCTTGCCTCCAACAAATATCAGATAGAATTCCACTCTGAGTGTATTTCGGGCAGTGATGTGGTGGGGTTGTATTGACTCTGCATCTCTGTATTTGCCCTTTCTCCCCCATGAAGATGGAATATATAAATAGATTACTGTGGGAAACAGAATATCTGATTTTGTTGCAGAGGGCTGATTCACATATCTTACATTTCAAGCAGTTTCCACCTTATTTCCCCCCCCAAACTTCTCTCATTCTGACTCCTCATTCTACTATCAGTAGCCATGAACTAAAAAGATTAGGTTATCTTTATTTTCAGCAGATGGCCTGTCCCGGAAGAGCTGAGATTGCTGACTTGGAACAAAAGACTAAAAGGGGACGACAGTAAACTAACAGTTGAGCCTTCTTTATGGTAAAGTGCAATGTGTTGATAAGGGCACTGCTTTCTTTCTATATAAGGGCTGATTAGTGTAAGGAGTATAGCCCCTCTGTGAGACTGTCAGGCCACTGGTAGGGACACTAAATTGTGTGATGCAGATTAAATGATTTCCGATGACATGGCCACTCAAGCATGTAGCTCGCTGCACCACCCCACCTTCTTTAGCTCTCTCTCTTCTCCTGCGCAGCCTTCTGAACAGCCATGTTCTTGCCTGCATCTTCTTTTCACTACGGCAGCAGCCTTGATATTGAAGATGTGGGCTTGTGTGTGGAAAACCGTACAAATGATTCGAATCCCAGAACCAGTAGTACAAATTAAAGTTTTTTTTATTTATTTTTTTGATTTAGAATGTAATGCTTAATAGTCTCCCATTCCTTGTCAACTGCTGTAGAGGAGCCCTTGAGTTAAGTTAATGTCCACTTGCTCTGGTCAAGCAGGGGTCATCAGTAGAAAACTGGCAGTAGAGCCAGTAGAGAGGTGACTGTAATCTCTGTCAATGTGCTATACAATTAGATAAGCAAGCAGCAGTGTTCTCAAGGTGTGTGCGTGTGTGTGTGTGTGTGTGTGTGTGTGTGTGTGTGTGTGTGTGTGTGTGTGTGTGTGTGTGTGAGTGAGTGAGTGAGTGAGTGAATGAGTGAGTGAGTGAGCGAGTGAGCATGCAAATGTAGACACAGCTGGGCGCAAAATTTCACATCACCAATTCCCCCAATTCCTACTGAGGGAAGAGCAATGTAATGAAAGGCATCAATTGATTCTCCCTCAAGCATTGTAATCTCTTTACCTGCACTGCTGAGCTGCCCCAGCAGATTGAATGGGGCAAAATAAATAAGTGCTTTATTGCTTTAGAAATGAAGTCGAAAGAGGGGAAAGGGTGGAGGAGAAGGCCTTCAGTTGTTGATACACTGTGCTGAGAGATGAGTGGATAATTGGAGGTGTGCCACAGGTGCTGACCTGTAGTGGACACATTACAGTGTCCCTGCATGTCAGTGAGGGCGGTCGCCACCTTCAGCCACTCCAGTGGTCTTTAGACCCCCGTGTGAAGAACATGGAGAATAAGAGTAGAGTTGTAACCACACACCATCCAAGTGATGAACTCAGAGAGCAGAGCAAGGTTATAAAATGGCCCTTATAGCTTACTGTTTGTGTTTTGTTAAGGTGCAGTATACCAAGTCAAGATGAGATTTATTAAATGTTCTATTCCATGGGACACTTCATCTGGTCTGGCTTAGGGTGACAGGGTCAAGAGTGCTAGCAGTAAGTGGATGAAGGACTCATTCAATTTACTCATGCTCATAGATCCATGCTAACACAAGAAAACAATGGGCTTTGATGGCTATTAATGGTGTTCACAAACTCATTCACACAACACACCCACTACATTTCATAATTCTACCACTGGCTGGGTGTAACCGGGCCTCTAAATGACAAATGCCTGTGAGCAGCCCTCCAGAAAAATCATCACCATCCTGGAAGTGGAGCTGAAGAGTTCAAACGTTCAAGGATGCGATTAAGGCTTTCTTCCTACACGCCGCAATGGTTGTAACACTTTGGCTCGTGCCACGTTCCACACTGAGACTTCCACCACAAAGGCAGGCTCACCAGGAGCCATTATATACAGTAAATCAACTCCCCCCTGGTCCTAGTGGCTCGGTTTACAAAGCAGTGTGGTGCCATGTTTCTGCAGCAGGCAGGGACACAACAACAAAAACATACCCACAGCGACATACAGTGAGAGCCTTATTACTTATCAAATGATTATGTATGTATTGTAATTTTTTGCAACTGAACTGTAAACATGATTTAGCATATTACAGTATATAATAGCACATAGCCACACTGATTACTCAACAAGGTTATTTAGAAATGCATTGCCAGTGAACCCTATGTCTTATTACCAAATTAGGACTTGTATAGCAGAGAGATCTCAAGGATAGTGACAGCACATCATTCGCAGTATATACTCAGGCAAAGTAATAGTATTATACAGTATTTGCAATTCATAAAACACTTCTACATATCAACATATCAATGATCACATGTTGGGGCAGCTTTACAGTATTATAAATGTTGACATCCAGGGAGATATCAGTCTGTTTCCACACTAAAACACTGGTTTGGCAAGTGATGGTGTAAAATTTGGAGTCTATGCACTGGGGATTAGATTTCCCAGTTAGTTACAGGGAAGAAAAGGCACCAAGCTGTCATGGATGGGTGATCCATAGACCAAGCCGGGGATGGAGATGGTGGAACGAGACACTTATTCACTGGCTCCACCACTCTGAGCCGCATTACAGCTGCGCTGGACAACTGCTGTGTGTGACGGATATGTGCTCGAGTGTCATACTCTGGCTGTCCATCTTCACCCATCTCACACTGAGAGACAGCTCATGCATTTTTATCTCCAGGCCTGACCTCATCTTCAAGACACAACTCGGGTACAACTGTCACACAAACTATTGACAATGAAGAACACAAAGGTATGCCAGTGACTCAAAACACTACAAGGAACAACAACAAGGAATTCCATAATGACTAGACATATACCATAAACAGGTATATCCAAAAAACAGGGATGTGAAATAATACAGTATGTGCCAAATGCTTTTTCCATTTAACGTGGCAATTGTTTACGGTCTCTTTATCTGTTCCTCTTGCAAACTAAATGCTCGGTGCAACCACAGTGCATTCATGTCTGCCAGTATGCATTTGCATGTGTGTGTGTGTGTGTGTGTGTGTGTGTGTGTGTGTGTGTGTGTGTGTGTGTGTGTGCAGCTGGATCCCAAAACCAATGCTAACGATCCCAAAATAAATGTAATTGAGAAAAACAATTATTTTGCACATTACATTTTGCAACGTATGATTATATATATTAAACTATGATTTTGTCTTGTGTTCTGATTGACCCAGATTTATGAAACAAATTTATTTTGATCTAATTTAGTTTTGTTTTTCTTTTACTTGTATTTTATTTATTACTTGTTTTCAAAAAGATTGTGAAAGTGCACAGTTGATCTTTTTTGTGTTAATTATTTAATACTATGTCAACATTTTATTATATATTTATTATTATTTTTAAGGGGAATTGAAAAAAATGTTAAAATGTTAAATTTCAAGGTGTTTTCATTGTTTTTAAAGTTTAAAGTTGATGATAACACGATTTCAATATTGACCAAAATAATTGTGATTATGATGTTTCCATAATGGAGCAGCCTTAGTCATATAGTTGTATGTACTTCTGTGAGTCATTCAACCTTGACATCCCTCGCTTCTATCTAAAGGTTGCTGCGTGACAGCCAACCAGAGGGCAGAGGGAGGGCATAACGGGATACAGAGTAATTAGACGCTTCCCCAAACACGACATTTTAGTGCAGCGTGCAACATGAAAACACTGATAAGGAAAACATGCTGTCTCTTCCAGCAGGTTTAAGGCATCGCAGGCTTCTGTTGTACTCAATCCTGACTTCCTGTCTGCATTTTGGCATGCTCTTAAGATAATCGAGTTTTGTTGAGATAAGAATGCTTGTCGCATCCACACTGCAACTGAGTAATCTGTCCTACACAGAGGCCGTTTGTATTGTAACCGCTGCCTGGGTATTTGCCAATTATCAATATGGGATCATTCACTATCAACTAATCATCGGGGATTATATAGCAGTAATTAGATCCACGTTTTCTGTTTGTTGGCCCGCCTCAAACCCTTAATCGGCTGTTTGGGAAACAAAATCAGTGAGAGAATGGAGCAAAGGATTATATATGTGTCTTGGGGCCCAGAGGGGTAAGCACAGGTGTGTATTCTGTAAGTACAGGTGTGTGAGACAGGTGAAGGCCCTGACTGCTTGCTTAACCTCATAGTCAGCATGCTCAATTCATCATATCACTCCTCCCCCATGCCTACCTCCACACACACTCCTACTATGCTGCCATCACAGGTGTACAACAACCCCCTCAGTGTTTGAATTCCACCCTCAGGAACAATGTCAACGATGGATAGTGTGTGTGTATGTGTGTATGTGTGTGTGTGTGTGTGTGTGTGTGTGCGCGTGTGTGTGCGCGCGTGTGTGAAAGAGAGAATGTGTCAACGAGATGGGTCGGGGAAAGTTTGGAAATATAAATCATGTGAGTAAAGATACTTATCCTTTACTGCCGCCTACCTGTTTGCATTAAACCTCCATCTCTCCCCATTGTAATCTCTCCCCCTCGTTCAGTCTTTGTTTCTCTAGGCAAAAGCATCAAGGCATTATGCCTTTTTCTGCTCTGTAAATGTCAGGGGTATGCTTGGCTGAGGCTTAATAAAGCGGAGGTAAACAGGGAATAGTGGCATTACTTACTCTGCATTCTGCTGGTCAGCCACGCGCATTGTCTGACGCTGACATTTTCTCTCCCGCATCTGCACTATGAAAATGTAAAGGCATTAACCAGTGTGATCCCAGAATTTAAAACATCTGTGAATCCCTTTTATTTTTGAGTGATCACAGAGCAAAACTTTGGACTTAAAAGAATTATGCAGAGCTCAAAGTCTATTCTCTTCTATGCTGATATAAATATTGTAGAAGTTGACAGGCCCTCGTCATTGGTCAAGTAACACTCACACACACACACACACACACACACACACACACACACACACACACACACACACACACACACACACAGCTTTGTCATTGGACATGTGCCCACATCTAGAGCTGCAACGATTAATCGATTAGTTGTCAACTTTTAAATTAATTGCCAACTATTTTGATAATCGATTAGTTGGTTTGAGTAATTTTTTTAAGACAAAAGTAAAAATTCTCTGATTCCAGCTTGTTAAATGTGACTGTGTTCTAGTTTCTTCTCTCCTCTGTGACAGTAAACTGAATATCTTTGAGGACGTCCTCTTGGGCGTTTGGGAAACACTGATCCACATTTTTCACCATTTTCTGACATTTAATCTAATCAATTAATCGAGAAAATAATCAACAGATTAATCGACTATGAAAATAATCGTTAGTTGCAGCCCTACTCATATCATTCCTTGTTCCCTTCCTTTTATGATAACCACCTTTGTCTTTATTCTATTCTCATTTTTGATGTTAACCAGAATAAACAGCAGTGCACTTTGATGCAGAGGAAAGCGGCTTCCTCGACTGTGATGAGACCGTGGGAGACAGTCAAGGGGATATTCCTGTAGATCTCAGATGAAGGTTCATCATTACAGCAGCCCTGTTCCAGCAAATGAACCTCAATTACAATAACGCTGCCTAAACGCTGCCAACTCAAGCAGAACAATCACATTTGGAGCAAGACATTGCAATGGCTCTTACACAATGACCTCAGCCTGCCTCATCATTCACCTAGACTATTTTAATCTGGGTCTACTTTCCATTATAGGGCAGTACTTTAAACCTCTCTCATTCAATCATGGCCATCAACAGAGCTGTTAGTCTCCAGGGCGCTTTGGTAATAACGCCTCATCCTCGCCATTTGCCTTTAAAAGATTGTGTTGTTAAACAACTCTTCTCTCAATATTTGTATTTGATTACACTCGTTCTGTCTCTCCCTCCCCTCCTCCCTTCCTTAACGCATACACAACCACACTCTGGCTTTGAGTTTCTCTTGACTCAGCATTACTGAAACCACAACCCTTCTGGCGGATAAAGAGCTTTGCACTGTCTAGACCACCAAAGACACCAAGAGGCCGTCTCCACAGTCTCTTAGACTGATTTAAGTTGGACCGTATTTCAGCACCTCTCAGTGTGTCACCCAGAAAGGAACGTGATGTCACCAGCTCCTACATCAGCCACAAGCATGCAGGAGGTCTCAGAATAGCAAAAGGTCAGGAGTGCATGTCCTCTATGCAAAGCATGTTCTAATCCATCTTCAAAAAGCAGCATGGTGGAGTTTAAGAGATAACCAGGCAGCTGCTGACCAGTGAATTCCTGGAAATATCTTCTACTGCAATCAATCTGATTCTTTATAAAAGTGTGGTCACCCTTTCACATGCACAATCTCTTCCAACCCTGGCAACCACACCCAACACACTGTTTCTCCCTGTATTCCCTCTCCATCTCACCTTTTCTCTCCTCTCCTACACACTAGCAGTATTAATCACAGCACACTAAACAGTGACTGACACCATTCACAAGGCTTGGCTTTGTTGGCAATGCTGCCCAGTGAATACAACTCCAGACCTTTTTGTCTGCCTAAGTGGACTCTTAGAGGAAGCTCCTCCTTCTCCAAGGACCCTCAGATTACCTCTGAAAAGGGCTGGGTGATGGGTGAGTTTTGCTGAGGTGGAGGGGGAGAGCAAGGAAGAGGGGGGGGGGGGGGTGACAGGCAAATGATTGGGAAGATCCACTGCTCCCAGGGAGAGATGCACCCTCTCCCTCTGGACAGCCAGCAATGCCATCAGCCACTGCTTAGCAACCAGTGGGATTGCCTGAACAGAGTGAAAGACGCACCGAAAAAAAAAAGTAAAAGAAAGAAAAAAGATTTAAATCCCAGCAGAAAGGGGACTTGATTTGCTGACTACAGAAGGCAGGAGAAGCAAAACACGCAGCTGGGAAGAACAAAAGCAGGAGTTGACAGGTGAAAGAAAAGAAAAATGGGGCTTTGCCGGCACCTGCATTCAGCCACAACAAAAAAAACCTCTGCTTTACACCCTGCCAAATTGTACAAACAATACAAAGCAAACACATGTGTAAATCATCACTCACAACATATTGCTGATATAATGTCCCAGTGTGTGACCAGTCAGGAGCATGATTTCCTCATTCTATGATCATGAGCCTCACTTTGTCTATGCAGGTGTGTGTGTGTGTGTGCGTGTGAGACAACTGTGTGCGAAAAGGTGTGCCCAATTCAAAAGTCGCATTAAAATTCAATCAGACTTCAGGTTTGTGCATTTTAAAAGTAATACATCTTAATCCCTCCCATCATTCCAGCAGTCACAGGTTGGACCAATCCCAATCACCATTTCCGTCACCTCAGCCCTCCTATTTTGAAGATTGATGCGAGTCATCACATTAACTCTGCAGTCCAGGCTGTTTTAATTCCACCATTAAACCAGTTCTCTCGTAGGCCAGTGAATCCCAAGAAACCTTGTAAAATCGTAAAAAAAAAAAAAAAAAAAGATGCTGACTTCGGTGGCAGATAGGATGAAAAGGGCTTAAGCTTTTGGCTGCAGAAATTAAACAGTATCAATCTCATTTGCATCACTATTAAAGTTTAATCAAACAAATGGGAATAATAAACTGGGGCACTGTCCCAGCTTGGATTTAAGCCGGTTTACACTGTGGTGAACAATCGCAGCATTGAAATCCTAAAGTGAAATGACCACAGCAGTACCATCCACTACAGTGCAGGGGCAGGCTGATCACCTCCAAGCCACCCACAGGTCTCTACTACTTTCTGTTGTGTCAGACTACTTTATCTTTTATTCGTAGCATTTGAATACATAACGACATTTGGGATTTATTTGCCATTATTTAATTTTTTTTTTTTAATTTATTAAAAATAACTAAAACTAATTTCCTAAGTGGACTTTTTTGTCATAATATATGCATACCATAACATAATATTTACTTATTAAAAATACTACTGCTGCTTCTTCTATCTGTTGCATAATAAATCCATCTCTGCCCTAATGTTAACCTCCTGAGAAGCGATTAGCTGCACTGAGTGAAAGGGTTTGCCTGCATATTAATTTGAGTTTTATAAATGAAAAAAATATTTGCTGCGATGATACGAAATACATTTAAATCCAAACTCCATAAGGTCAGTCTAGTTATCAACAGATAGCCAAACTGTATTACAGACTTAACAGTCTTTTAATAATCCAAACTCAGTGAATCAAGGAACGGGGTTTTTTTTTTCTTCCTGCAAACCAGGTTCCAACAACATAAATGTACAATACTGCTTACAATTGAAAACTGGGTAAAATGACGGGTGGAGCGCCAGGGTAAGGGCAGTGTCTGGCGATGTCTGTGTTAAACAAAACTGAATATTAATATAGCATTAAGAAGAAATGTTGCACAACAACACGTTAGACAACTTACCATCAACTTGAAAATACAGTAATCCGCCAACAAGGATGAACGCTAGCGGACCCATACTAGCATATTAAACATCCACGGCGGGCGCGCAAATCCTCGAAATCAATGCAGGAAAATCTGTCCGAAATGACAGGCAAGTCTACTCCGTGTTTCTGGGAGTTATGGAGAGGTCCTAGTTACTGACAAAAGCCAGTTTCACTGTCCAAAAAATTGAGAGGATCCATCTCCCAGTAGGTCACCCGGAGCTGCTCGGGGTGTTCATATCCACCAAACTCTCAGTCTGTGAGTATTATCCTATCCCTGCTTGCCCCGCGAGTTCATCCGCAATATCTGCTAATTCTCCAAGATGACCTGCTACACAAGCTGAGAGAGAAATATAGGCTACAGTAAGTCCACACTGGAGAACACACGTAGGCTGGGCACTTCTCCGCAGGTCCTTCGTTCCTCAGGACGCGTCTCTGGCACCTTTCAAATCTTCAGCGATGTCTCCCCAGTCCAACACATGGCTCGGCTGAGACTCTGACTGGAAACCAGCCCTCAACTCTCACGCATTCCCCAAAAGTTGTGTTATTACAGCGGGAACCATCTCCCAATAGACCCATGTGCTTAGCCTAGGGAAAAGCGCTTTAAGTGTACAGTCGTACTACAAGTCAGTTCAACATCCTCCTTCTCTCTCTGCTGTTTGATTCCAACAGCGCTGCCGCTAGGAGCGCACCAGGCACCACACACCAAACACGGACCGGTCACACCGGGAAGACAACGGCGACAAGAGAAGAGAGGAGTAGACTGAGAGGAAGGAAAAGCCCAGGAGACCTGGGGTCTTAGTCCAAATCTGTTTGTAGTTATGACGAAATGAAGACTAGACTAGTGAGCCTTTTTACTACTGTAAGATAATCATTTTGAACAGAGATGTGCTAGGTAATTAGGACTACAGTTGAAAACACTGGCGCATTTACAGAAATGTTGATTAATGTGCATCGTCCTAATCAAATAAACTGACAAACAAGATGTGCTGGAGTGGAGGATAACCCCACACAAACTCTGTTTATGCACATAGGACTGTTTACTTGAGTGTAGCCTACATATCATTTATAGCTAATGCATTATTTACCACACAATGTGAGCACTACACTGATTCTCATCTGAAAATATCCAGATAGTTTAACCACCTACTTACTGCAAAATTAGTGGGGAATTGTACTGTATAAAAAAGAGGCAACAGGTAGCATAATGTCATAACTAGCTTTTTATAAGTAAAATCTATTATTTATGTTTTTTATAATAATGCAGATGGTATGATTACAAATGTCATTTACAATTTCAGAATATGTGGAAACAACTAATCAATAGACTCCATTTCTGTTTAGGCATATTAAAGATGTGATAGAGATGTTGAATAATACATGGATGTGAATGTCTTGAGCTATTGAAGCAGAATTGTAAATATGATCTCTGTCAGAAATCGATGACTGATTGACCGAGCCCCTGCTAGAGATGAGGAGAGAGGCGGCCTCTCTGCATACATGTCTTTTTCAGGGCAAAGTGTGCAGACAAAGACAGAATACAGCAAGGACACAATATAATCAGTACAATCCAATTTTTAATCATGGACAAATTCAGGTAGTATGACTTGGCACAGGTCCCAAGATATGTTGAGGTTCAGAGATAGAGGGGGGTCGTGTATGTGGTCTGCACTACTGCCCAGCAGCTCTTCATGTTGTCTCAGCGGTTTATTATACAGTGAGCTATGAGCTGTGAGCTCCCCCTACTGGTGTCAGTTATAGCAATCTTCTGGGCACCAGGCTCTTTTCACACTGCCCTATCAAGTAGTATGAAAAGAGGAGGCAGCCCATGTAGCCCTAACAGCACCATTTCTTAAGCAACGTGATTGATCACATGTTGCTTTTCATCAGTAGAATTAAGCAGATTTGATTAAAAAAAACACCAGAAGTGTTAAAAAAATAATAACAGCATGTTGCAGCAGAAATTACATAATTAGGCTACTATTGTTTTTTCTTTCTCCATAGACCACAGCAAATTGGTTTATTATTTTATCCAAATAACTTACACAATACAAACTGTAGTTGAATGAAACATTAGAAGAGATGTAAGATTAATCTAACAGGTTAGCCCCTTTGTCTTTACCTTTTTTGTTTTAACAACCTAAAAGGCTCGGATTTCCCATTTTATGATTTACATCAAAGTCAGCCATAGAACAAAGCCCTCACAACTCACAGTATGTTCCCTGAAGGTGTCTGTGAAAACCATACTCTCCCGATAAAAAATACAGAGACTAACACATGACAGGACGGCTTTGGCAAAGAGAACCACTTCTATTGCCTTTAATAATAGCTTTGACTGCTCATGGTTTCTTTTTTCTTCTGTTTGTTTGTCAAGCTGCATGTTCAAGCTTGCCCTATAAAGGCCTCACTGGGAACTGCAACATGTTGTACGTTTACTAGCTTGCTCCCATTGCAGGCAGCACTGTCAGCTGGCCAGACACAGTGATTTATCTTCATATTTTAATATGTTTGTGAGCTGCATGCAAATTCTGTCTTTTCAGTGCCTCCAGTGTCCTAGATTCTACCAGATGCGTGCAACCACACACACACACACACACACACACACACACACACACACACACACACACACACACACACACACACACACACACACACACACACAGCTAAACAGAAATGTATTGTGTCATCAGTGTTGCTGGCAGTTCAAGGAGAAAAAAGAATATAGAATTGAAGAAAGGTAATTTACTAAGAAGAAAAGCATGCTTCAAACATAAACAATGGAGTGCATGGCTTCATTGATGGAAAAAGTAAGTTGAGTGTATTTCTCACTCAAGCACTGCCTTTTATTCCCTATTTTCAATCACTGGATCTGTAGCGGAGGTAGTGATATTCCCCGGGTTTCTAAATATCAGCTGAAAGTAGATTTATATTAATTAAACTGGAGGCTGTGTTTACTCAGGGCGAGGCATGTTACATAAAAATGAGATGGTGGGACTAAGCCATGGACTGGTAACTCCTGGACATCATAATATGAGCTTATGCTTCATTCCACTGTTGGGAGAACTTCACAGATCCTTTATTAGGTTGGAGTTCATAATATTACTGACAAACAGGGTTTTCTGGGTGGATTAGTTTTTTACATTTTGAAAAATTGAGAGCATGCGAATGAGGTGCAACCACACACAAATAAGTGTGACGTCACTGAGGGGAAACCAAAGCAAGAGCAGTGGTTTAGAACGGCTGCATCAACAACACAGATGAAATCAAAGATATTAAAAACATGGAAAATAACACAGGCTTGCATGCAATTATGCTGCCCCCCCTTTTTTCCAAAGACAATTTGAGTTTACGACCAGATGCTGAAATAGATCATTTGTTTTAACCTAAACTAACCATGCCACAATTACTGTCACATTTTTGTGTTTTTAACTGAATCTAAACTAATTATCAATCAGATAATTTCCCATTATTGTCCTCAGAACATCTGCTCATTGATGGAGCCTGGGTGGAGCCATTCATAAGAATGGTTGTCTGGCGTGACTCACATCCATCCTCGTCCACTTCTCAACTGGCATGCCTTTAATCGGTCACGTTGAATCACAAAGACTTTAGTGTCAAAATTACGTGAAATATTATTTTCTAATAATATAGGACACAAGATAGCTGCTTGCTATAAGAAAGATACACTTTAAAAAGTGTATTATCGATTGATGGGATCCCTTTAAAATCTTAGGTGCTGCACCCTTTAATAACAGCATCCTCTAATTGTTCTTCTAAATGATTAAGGCTCTTTTATCCAGTTGCCCAGTTTATTAGCCTGGTTGACACCAGACCCTTCTCAGCTGTAACTGAGAGTGGGTCTGAGCAAGCTTCATTCACAGCCCATTTCCAAAGGGGCGTCACCAACAGACACCGCTCAAATGCCTCTGGGTGCATTGGATAGTCCTTCAACCAATCAGAACAACGATCCGGGTGACGTAGCAGCGACAGCGGCATCAACGGGTTGCTGCGCTTCGGTGGCCGTCATGTTGAATGTGAACAAAAAGCTGCTCGTCGTCTCTGCGCTATCGTCATCGTGTAGAGCCCACCTCAACGGTTGTGATTAGTGCCTCGATTTGGAAAAATTGGAAATGGGCTTGAATGGGCTCTTGGCCAGACTGACTTGCAGAGCAAATCTCAAATCTGCCAGAAGTTTGTCAGGGTTTTCCCAGGCTACCAGTTTATACTAAAGCAATGTGAACATAAAATGCTGCAGTGTTGTTGTTTTTTTTTTGCAGAATAAAGCACAGCTGAAGATCAATAGGGGGTCCCCAAATGGAGTGTGATATCTGCAAGACAATCAGGAGTGTGTACAACAGCAGCACCTGCTCTGGGGGTTTGGAGACACATTCCAGCAGAGACATTTTCTGCATTTTAATTGCTTTTAACTAAGGTGCAATTCAAATGCAAACTGTGAATCAAACGCAGACAGTGACAGAATGTGTAGTTATAGCAAAGCTGCATCTGTCTGTATGTATGTGTGTGTCTGGGGGAGAAAGAGGAAAGTGTTTTTAATTGTGTGCCAGGTCAGAGGTTCAGGTAGCAACATCACTCATGATCAGATCAGAGTGGTATTTGGGGAGCTCTTAGCTGGATATCTTTCATGGCTGAGTATCCCCTTACTGGGTTTGGGTTCTCTGTGCGGGGATGATTAGGAGCTGGAGGTGGGGAAGGCAGTGTGTGGAGGAGGGGGTGTTGTGTGGAGGGGTGATTAATGTAGATGTCAGTAGTGGCCCTCCCTCCTCTGCTCCCTCCCCAGCATCCGTAATGACACCTGGGGAAGGCAGAATGGGTCTACCTGCAGCCCAGGCTCCCTCAGCAGGGCATGATTCTTCCCCATGATCCTCCTCTGTCAGCAGTCCTGTCACTGGGCTCGGATCAGGACCTTATTAATGGGCCTCTATGTCAAACACAGATATTAAGCTGTGCTCTGCTCCGCACTATCCTCGGCAATAACACCCACATAGGCACACACACTGACACGATTATTTCTACACAATACAGTGACAGACACACACACACACACACACACACACATACACACAACTC
Source organism: Sander vitreus (assembly GCF_031162955.1). Taxonomy (NCBI): domain Eukaryota; kingdom Metazoa; phylum Chordata; class Actinopteri; order Perciformes; family Percidae; genus Sander; species Sander vitreus. Next base: position 1,584,934 of record NC_135857.1, read on the forward strand.
ATAAACACATCACTACATGTGCATTAACATTTGCTGAAATATTACTTTCTTATTTAGCAAATTTTACAGATTCAGTTTCAGCATGACAAAGAGTCCATCGATCTGTTAGATATCTGTTTCTCTTCCCTACTTCCACTCTTTAATACACCCAAACCCAATATCACATTATGCTGAAAAAGTGACAAACCTCTCACTATGATGCATTGTCCAACAATGCAAATCTCTCCACTCCAGGTTATATGGCTACCGAGTAAAGTCTGTGGCATGCTGAACACGAATAGACCCAAAGTGCTGGCAGAGAGCCTCGGCAGCTAGGACTGCTTTTGCTATTTAGGCTTGTGGCTTTAATATGATGCATAGAACAGGGAGACATATATAAGAGCCCAAGTTTTGGAGACAAAATACAGCAGATCTGGGTTTATTCAGAGCAATAAAACATTTAATGGAAGTCAGTGGGACACATGTTAAATTGTGTACTCTCTGATACTCCCTCGGAGGGGCTGAAGGAGGAGGCTGGACAGATGGAGGAAGAATGGTGGACACGACACCTGAGCTTGATGTGGAGAGAGGCTTCTATCAGCAGGACATAAACTCTGTATGTAATGCATCGCCCCGTCTTCCTCTGATTCACTCAAAGGTACAGGAAGTGAGATAGGGGCACCCTATCAAATGTTGCAAAAATGGGGATTACAGTTTAGGAATTCTTGCTTTTCCCGTTCTCTCTCACTTTCTTGTTGAGTGAAATATTAAATAAACTAGCTATAAATATGTGACTTTGTTTGCAAATGTAAGTGATCATAAAGCAACTATGAAGCAATGACATGGGACAGAGTAGAGAACATTAATGTGTACCCATATTTATTAATTTGTAAAAATGGAGTCATATCTAGAGGAAAACCTTAAAGCCCCTGAAAACTTAATCTGAAAATCTTGTGTATTTCTTTATGAAATACCCACGACTAAATAAGTAGCAATCAAAGTTAAAGCTAGGAGAAGAAAATCATCCATAGATATTTTTAATAAAGAGTTAAAAACTCTGTTTCATTAAGACTTTGTCGGTGCGGTTCGATCAGATTTGATTGACAGCGACCTGGTAACGTAAGCAAATACCAAACGACTCATTACATTGTAATTCAAATGTTGCTTTACTCTGATTGGTGTGCAGAAATACATGACATCACCTTTTTTTAACTGAGCCCCGCCAACATGTGAAATAACCAGACTAACTTTGCCCAAAATGTGATGTTCACGTAAGATGCCATCATGTGTTTTCAGGGTTTTTAATCGCAAGGACTTTTTTTTCTTTAGCAATACTTCATCAAAATGTAGAACCAACAGAAATATAATGACGCTGCAGTGATAGAAAATATACTGTGAAACAACCTATCCGTGCGGCTCCAATGACTGAACAAAACAAATATTCGATGTAGAAGAGAGACTTTTACATTTAGTCCTGTACACAGGTGGTAACAGCTGCATTCTTTCCCTGAGAAGGCCAGTTCAAAGAAGTCACTAACAAACTCATAAATGTCAAAAAAGAATCTATAAAGTACACTATGAGATCAGGTGTAGGGAATCCAAAGTAAACTTTACAGATGATCTGTCTCCTTCCTCCATGTTTTCTATTTTATGTCAACCTCTCTTTTCCTCCCACTCTTATTAGATATTCCAGCCCACTTCTTCAACCACATTCCTGTCATTTATGGAATGTGCCTGTCTAGGTGAAAAACAGCCCACTCCCAGGGTCCTGAGAGCTGTAGCTAATTAGCTGGCCTACTTTTTCCTAAACGTAGCCGCTTAATCTTTCTCCTGTAGAAACTCCTCACAACTGTCATCCCCCACCTAGGGCAGACCTTGATAACAGGGTGCTAGTCATTGTCATAACAGAACAGGGTAAACAGTTTGGTCCAGTGAGCGATGGGCAGCAGCCGCTAATGAGTGAGAAGTGAATACTTCAACTGTGAAGAATCAGAAAGGAGGGAGTGAGAGGAAGGGAGGACAAGAGATTCTCAAGTATCTCTCAAACCTCATTATCAGTGAGGACATTGTCCTTCCTGTCTCCAGTCCTCCTCCTCAGACCCACAGCTATGGACATCATTAGCAAAGCTCTCAGCAGCTCTGTTTCCTCAGAAATCCCTTCGTCCTGCACAACCAGACTACACAGACTGATGAGACTGGTTTCATGTTTGGCATGTGGAAACCCACAGTGTCAATCCTTTATACAACAATCCCTGCTAAAATAGGACGTTATGTCTCTTCGTTACCCCTGCATGACATTCTGAAAAAGGCACAGTTGGTCTCATAAACACCCAAGTAACCCAAACAATGGATTTATTTAAGCTATCAACATCATGTATTCATAGTCATTTCCTTCTCCCTCATTAAAAACATTATTGCAAAGAATTGCCAAATTCCCCCAAAGACTTGGCATGAGAATCCTTAATCAAGGCACACACATTTAAGAGTCTTGTTGGAACGGATAAACTTTACAAGACAGTTAGCACAAAACATTTAAATGTCTGAGACGCATTGTGTAATCATAAAAACACATTATTAACCTGTTGAGTTTCTCACATGATTTAATCCATGTAAAAGACAGTATATGCAGTGTATATTTCCAATTATAGTGTTTATTTTGGCTAGCAATTAAATAAATAGCTATGCTTTAAATCAGAGAAGAATGAGATTAGATTGGAAAGGGTCTCCCAACAGTTGGTATTGTTGATGATTGGTAGCACTATGTCTCATGCCAGCACTGTCAGACTTACATTAGCACATATGTGCTAGTATATACAACATGTACATTTTGTGCCCTATCTAAAATTGGTTCTGTTGACATATTGTGTTTAATTACATCTGCATTACTGCTCCCAAGCCATGTGTGATAATATAGTAGGCTATAATACTACAAATGAATGAATATATCCGTTACCAAATACAGTTTTTACTTATCGTATGCCAGCTATTCTGGTTTAATATCACTGCAACATCTTCCACTTCTTTGTATTAGCTGCTGTAAATATCGTGTATTCTTTGTTAGAGGAAGCAGAGTGGCTGTGGGCATGAACTAAGAGTTTAATTAAACCCCCTCTGTAGTGGTGGCATGTGATCAATAAACAGTATTTAAGGATTGCTAGACTATCCAATTGCTGGAAGTCATGCAATTTATTTTCCGTGCTAGCAGGTAGCAAATGTAAAGCAGTGGAAATAACATTATACCGCAAGCTTCACAAAAGTACTATTCCTATCAAAGGCAGCGTTTATTGTATTGAAGGGCATTATATATTGGATGGCATCATATTGTACAGGTGCTCATTGTTTTCTGCCCGTCATCTATAGATCAGGAATGGAAATTAACTTTTGGTTTGCAAAGCAGCCGCTCACCCAGCCGTGGAAAAGACAGCACGCGGTGATTGAATTCTCCTGTACTTACTTTTCTAGAGAGCTGCTAACTAAGGAGGATTGGGATGATAGTGGCATTCTGGGATGCAATCCTAAATAGATTCAAGTATTCATCAGAAAGAAAATAAAACATAATTTGGTCATTGTCTCCACTGGTTTCTTCTATAGTCCTTCTACTTCTTTTTAACACCAATTTGTATTTACTATATATGTGTCTGTCATACTTATAATGAAATATATAGTTTAATGTTTACTATATCTTAGTACTCAACCCAGTATGCCAGAGGGTAAACTTGAACACTCAGCATTATAATGTACTTATTGCAGCTGAAGCCCATTTTCAGGGAACAGGAATGTGTAGTTAAAAAAAACTCAGCTTTTATCTGCTAAAAGGCCGTTTCTTTTTTGCACAAAGTGAAGATTACACTCAAAATATATACCCCATTACACTCTCAACTATGCACTCACTTTTGGAAGAGAGCCCAGAATTAAAACTGCTCGTCTCAACGTCTCTCCCGTCTCTATGAAACCTTTTTAATCTCCCTGTCCCCTCTGTACACTGTAAACTGGCAGTAATCATGACTGGAAAAACAATATTACCCCCTCACGTCCTTTACGTTGTCTGCTTTGTTCCTCACCTTCAGTCAGGTGTTTGGAGGGGGAAAACATTCATCTCAATGTTCGGATTTGGTAACCCTGTGGCCTGGGACAATTTCAACAGCTGTTGTCCCTTATTGCCAGAAACTAAAATGTGTTGCACACTTTCGTCTGCAATGTTGTCGTGTACAGCTCCAGCTCCACTACCCAGGATGACTTGCTATGGTTGTGAATGAAGATAAATACTCACAATGTAGTAGCAAGTTTATTTGATCACATATTATAAGCAATCTTCTATATAAGTTTACCAAAGCAGCTTGACTACGTGTTGTTATGAAATGACAAAACAGAATTTTAGCCTCTAAAGCAGCTGCTTACATTTGGCTCTCACATATCAATACCGTTTGGACTGATTGTAATCACTGCACTGGATAAAACACATAGACTCCACTTAAACAGACAGCCCGGCTCCTGTATGCTGAGTGCTATCGACAGAATCAATTGAAGGCAACGCTCATCAGAGCTTCAAACTCAATTGTCCCCCAAAATGGAAAGTGATTTAGAGCCTGAGGTCATAGTCGATCCCAAATGACACATTAGGGCACCCCTTCCACATGCTCGACCAGGGACACCATGACCCTTTTGGGGGAGAAAAATATCCAGACACTGGGGGGCCCCAGGGCACCCAACTGCCATAAATGCCTCAATGTCACCAATCTGATCTGAGTGATGGTCTGACACAGATGACGCTGGACACGACAATGCTGGCCTATAATTAATTTTAGGCATGAACTTGCACACACATGAACAGAGACACAACAAATGCCTACAAGCAGCAGGTGATGACATTTAAAAGGTACAATATGTGATATTTTTGCATTAAAATGTTTAAAAACAACTATTCCTATGTTATATATGTTGTTGAGTTGTGTACTTACATTATCCCAAATGCTTCCAACAATGTTCAAACCCAGAGAAAGACACGGTACATTTAAAAAAGGCAAAAAGCTACTCTAGTAAAGGTTCAGAATATAGTGTATGTTGAAGCATCTTACTGAAGGAGAGATTGATTTCATTTGTAAATGACTGTTGAGTTGTTACATGACAAGAGGCTGCAGCTCAGCTGTATCATTCAGGCTAAGCTCCCCTCAAATCACTGATCTGGTGATAAAACAATGGAGGTATGTAAGTGGATTCCACCGGGTGTAAGTGGATTTCACAGCGAGCAAGTTACCACAGCCACTCCTAACCTGTGACCTCTTTCTGTGTTTGCTAACTGCCTCCCACAAATAATTCTAACCCCCCTTGGCTGAATGAATTACACAGACAGTATGGATCGTCATAGTCTCTTCAGGCCCTAATGAAACTGGGCTCGTGCATCTGACATTTCCATCCCCCAGGGCCAAGCCTCGCACGGCCACAGCCTCGTACCCTGGCCTTGCCACTTCACACTAATTGCTGCCTCATAAGCAAGCACCACAGCAACAAATCCAGTTAACGACAGTGGCATATTGATCGCTGGCAGGCAGGCAGCACCCCTGTCCCTAGGTAAGGGAGGAGGGGCACCGTGGCTTTTACAACCTGAGGGATGGCCTGCACCCAATAAAGAGCACGTCCCTGTGACAAAATAAAAACCAAAAGAGGGTCAGAGTGATACAATTACCGCTCGGCAGCTCTGACCCTAACTGTAGGTGAACAATAGACTGCTGGATGGTGGTGGGAGTGGGGGGGGCAGAGAAGAGGGGGCCCTCATTGTAGAGGTAGGCCACGAGACCTGTTCAATTTGCTCCATAAATGAGCACTGAAGAAGTACTTTCGCGCTGTCCCAACAGAGCCATTACAGGCCTAGTCTGAGCACAGAAGAAGATTTTGCAGCATGCCTAAAATACAGCCGGCAGCACTGGGACATTAGGCCAAACAGACCTGAAAGCTATGAATACACAACGGCTGTTCAAATAGCAGCCTATAAATCCATGATGTCACCAATACAGAAATGCAGCATTGGTACTTGTTTTATGGTTACATGACGCATTAATCATAATTTCACTTTATGTATGGTGTTTTATCGTATTTTAAATATTGTAAACAACTCAACATGGTATACAACATGTGCTGACTGGTACTGCATAACTCTGGGTGTTTTATAGAGCAAACAGGGTGCCTAATTGGAAAAGGAAACAAAGCACATTAGTCAAACTACTCATTTACATACTAAAATAACAAGGAGAAAAGGCAATGCTGCATTTTCTTCTTATTTATCTGTGAGAGCACAGTAAAAGGTGATAGAATAAGGCCAAACAATGGGAGGCTTAGTGAGACTGCGTTTCTGCTTAAATCTTACATCCATCAAAGATGTTATTTTTCACAGATATTGTATATCTGAGGAGCTGGTAAACATCAAAGTTGTAAGCAATCATCAAAGAGCATTGTGACACATTCCATAAATCGGTTTTAATGCAGCACTAAATTACTGTTTTCCATTGCCTTTGTTGTCTAATCTGGCTTACTTTCAACCCACACTGTAGCATGCAGTCTCTTCCTCCAAGAATAGCTCTTTCTTCAGTTCTAAGCTGCTACAACAGACAGTAGATGTCCGCTCTCTCTTTTATGCCAGCCACATTACAAATTCTGCCTTAAACGTTTGTTCTACTTACTACAGTGACTGAATCCACAGTTTACTAAACATGTGTATATTCACATTTCCATCAGCTGCCGATCTCTCACGTCAGACTGCAGTAGAAGGTGTTCAGTAAAGACAGAGCAGTGTATCCAACATTGTTTCTGGATCCTTCTGCTTTAAACTGTCCAGCAGGTGTAGGTTGAATCTGTTCATAATGTGACCTTTATATATACAGCAATTACTAAATTATACATTTATTATTGTCTTTATCAATGAATAAAAATGTGTTACTGGGTCTCAACTGACATATGTCATGGCTTGTGAGAGCAGTGCAAAGTAAATTAGTACTAGAGGATGTGTGGAGAACATACATCTGGTTTTACCACAAAACTACAAGATGGTCACATCTGGACTAATAAAATGAGATGCTGATTCCTGTGGATAACTCTCTGATGTTACCACATGAACCAGACTCGGCACCATTTGGTTTCTGGCAGCATCTCTCTGTCAAACAACTTGCCCCTCCCTTCGCAGTGTTGACCCACAACAAGTCTCCACTGCTATGGCACAAGCCCTTCTGAGCTGCCCACTGATAATTCGGCATGAAAAGACATAAAAGCTGAATGATTTCAAATTTACATTGGCGGGTGGTTGGTTACTGATTAGCAGCTGCATCAAAAACACTTCTCATTCACTATCATGTTCACCTTTTCGTAAACGAGCTGAAATATTTGTGCAACATTTGGATGGAATCATTTCATTCTGCAACTGCTTAGGCACATTGCTATGGTTTATCAGGAACCTTCAGCAGCAGCAACGTGTGTAATTAGTCAAAATGGAAAATCTTGCCGAAAGGTGACACGTTTGTAGCTATGGTATGTGATTTTCTATCTGTTCATACACATATTTATCATTACATATATTTGTGTTTGGGTTAATGTAATGCACTAGCTTGGCACATTGATGCATCTCTTTCCTTGTTTTGATTTTACAGTTAACACAAAAGAAGAAAAAGCAGGCACATGCGAAAATGTTACAATACACATAAATTATGAATGCATTCCCTGCAGGAGTGAATCATAAATTCAGAATGGAGGTAAAAACCCCAACAACAAAAAAAATCACAATGCAATCATATGGCAGTGAATAAGTCCTGCAGAGACACTTTGAGTTAAATAACCTGCTTTTAAAAAGACTCATGACTCGCCATGTTCAGGGTGTTGCCACTGTTGCTGTGGCTGGTGTTACAGCCTTCTAGGAGGTAAACAGCATGAGTGTGTGGACACGCGGCCCTGGGTCAACAACATTATTTGAATTTTACTACACTGCTGTGCAGTGCTGCTGGCCTTGAGACTTTACTGTGTGCCATTAAGGTCTAACACATAAAATCGAAAAGGTCATATCTGCTCTAAAAGCGTGAGGTTGTTACCTTTACAACAGAAAGAGAGACAAGGATAGAAGACAAAAGAGAGGTGATAGAAAACATCTACATTTGCTAACTTTAAAAACAAAATGATGCACAAGTTGTCAGATAAGAAGCATCAAAATAAACATTCTTCGCAGCATAATCTGTCATACTGTAAATCAATCTATTTATGTTGTTTTTCTTCCTCTTGGAAGTATTTTTGTTGATATATGTATTGTGGCTGTATATGGATGAGAGCCTATAGAGTTTGTGTTGTGCTCCTTATTGTGTCCTAGCTATGAACAGGAAAAATCATGTCTATAGAGTCTCTGGTATCCTACAATTACAGCAGATCGTAATCGTACTCCCACTATCTTCAAAAAGAGGATATAATAGAAAACAACAGAGGATGTGTGGGTCAAAAGGAATTGCAACAATTTAAACCTGGTGAGCAGTTTGAGCTGAGCTTAATGATTTCTGTGAGACAGTGTCATCCAAACACCTCACAGAAAAAGGACCTGTTTTAATAAGGCCCCTTGTTCTGAAACTACCTATTGATTTTCACTGTGGCGGGTTGTGGGGCAGTGACCTGCTCTGGTTCTTGGCCCCCACAAAAGCTAAATTGAGCCATTTAGAACATGGGTCTGTCTTTAGAGACTCCGGCTCAGCACTGACTCCCCCAGCCAATTTATTTCCATCAGGTGGAACTTTTTCCTGGAGCTGCAGAATTTCAGCACAATGGACCTGCTGCTGAAGATCCTGGCACACAATTTCCTACTTCCTTAATCAGCCTCTACTGAGTTTGGCTCTCAGCCCTTTGTTTTATTATAGTCTAACATTAGACTTATAACTCTAACCCAACTGCACCACAACTACCTTTTTCCCCCTTTTTTCCCCTTTAAAGCCCAATCAACTATTGCAGCCATCAAAAAGTTGGAGGAACATTATGTATCGCTGTTCCAGCTTCTCTCACAGCAGACTGTCAAATCTATTGGCCCTCTGCAGCTGAAATGCACTGACTGGTTGACTTGACAAACAATGGAGAGAGAGCAAAACAGCCATCGGCACGAAAACAACAATGTGACACGGACATGATGAAGGAATGCACATGCCGTTCATACACAAGCCTGCCCACAAGCATGCACACCCATGCGTGTACCTTGCATGACACATATCAGTACTAATTACAGATGGCTACTGAAGACCAGTCTATAATTAGCACTGCATCCTGATTGGTCAGAATGTTAAAGTTTGCCTGTTAAATGTACTATTTCTGTGGACTGTAGTTAAAATGCTCTGCTGATTGTTGCTAACTGTAAAGCAAAGCAAAAGAAAACACAGCTAACACTATGTGTATGCTTGTAACAAATGTGTAGTGTGTAATGGCTGTAACACTAGAGACCTAACTGCTCTTAAATGTACTCTAGGAAACTTGTTTTGCCAAATGTTTCCTTATATCTGATGTGTTAACTGTTTTATACGCAACTAACTACCTGTGCACTTAAATGCAGTAGAGTCACTCTACAGTAGAGTCCACGTGTAAGCTAGACAGTCATTTGTCCCTGACCAGTCTGCCATTGTTAGAACCACTAACACGTATATAGCACTTTATATATTGTCCTTCATCACTGACTTAATTTAAATCAGTCTTTTCTAATTATCTCCGTTATATATTCACCAAACTTCTAACAACAATATGAACAGCAGTTTTCATACAGCAATATAACAGTAACAATGACTGTCACATGAATAATTATAAAAATAATGCTCAACTTTAAATAATAACAGCGCTTAACTGAACAGCAGCATGCACCAGTTGTATTTTCATGCAGGCTGATAACAATAGGGTAAAACCACTGCTGAGTGAACAGAAAGGCTCTAGGATTAATAAATAATAGCTGCTAGCCTGGTCTGGACCAGGCTAGCTGTATAGTATAAATCTCCATGGTAACTTAGGTGCCTCTGCTTTTTAGAAACCGAGTCAAGGCTAAATTCATCCAGGATAACTGGAATATCCCGGCTTAATCCCTTATCCTGGTTTTGTGCAATAGCCCTCTGGTCAGGGATCACATACAAGCATATACCGTGCTTTCCCTCTGAGTGAACTCTTGCTGAAAGAGCAAAAAAAAAGATGAAAGGAAGCAGAGAAACTGTCATATAAATGATCTGAACTGGAGATCAAACAAGAACTGCTTTATGAACAAATCCAAATATTTTCTCTTTTGAGAAGGCATGAATAGAGAGTGTTATTCAGGTGAAGAGAATGGTAATGCTGTGCCATCGGTCACTTAAGTTACAGCGTATATGTGGATATCAGAAAAACCGTGGAACAGTGCTCAAAGGCAGAATGAGAAAAACTGATATTAAAGTAAGAGAGGGGAAAAAACATTCAAGGTCACCCTTGTCCTTTCCCTCGCGGCTGCAGCACATTCACAGCTCAAACCAATTTTGCCAGAGGAATCAATATGGCTGAAATATTGGGCTTTTATGAGTTGCTACATTCAGCTGGGGGCTGTGTGAGCGGAGTAATGTGTTCAGCTAGATTACATTTAAACAGCCTAGACATTGAGAAGGGGTGAAACAAACTTACATGGGAAGAACAAAGAAGAGCACAAGTCTATGATTATTTTATTAATATTATTGATTCTTACATGGATACAGTCCGGGAGCTCATCTGCATAACATCTAATGATGACATAATGTACGATTAGATGCAAATTTTAACCTATTTGATATTTGTGTGGGTGAATTGTGAATTATAGGACTTTAAAGAGACGTATGTCCATGTTATAGTGGCGCTGTTTAAAGCCTATAAGCAAACCATAATGGATTGTTATTCATATTTGATGTTGTTTAATTAGTTAACACAGGGCCCATATTTCCTTTTGCTGTTCAATTATTTATTGAACTCTTGTTTCACGTCAGCATATTGCTGAAAGGCGCGGGCTTAATGATTCGTGGAGTTTGCTACCTATTTTCCCACTTCTCTTTTAGTAGATAAGCCATTCTAGATTGTTTCTCATAAAGTATAGTATTTGTATAATATATTTAAATAGCATTAATCAACAGTGTCCCTGGTCAAATATAGCGAATGAGTATTTACAACCTGCGTTGTATATCCAGTTTCTTAGGGCCGTCAAGTCTATACAATGTGGTGCAGGTGGTTCTTGTGGTTTCTGACAGTGGTCTCTTTGAGGTGTGGAAAAGAACATCATGTCAGCCACAGAGCCACTGCTCAACCAATGCCTAAAAAGAGCATCTGAGGAAGCCATTACACAGCTATAGTGCCAGGGAAAAGGGTGGGCCAGTGGGGCCCCCTGGCAGTGCTGCAGTCATTAATGCCCTCAATTTGCCTTAATGGCTTTCTCAATCCCAGCCCTCAATTCCATTCGTCCTCACGCCAGACTGTATTTCGTCTCCTCTTACTGCCTGTAATTAATCCATTCATCTCTAAAAGATCCGATCAATGCTGCCTGGAATGAGAGCTGCCATGCCATGGGAATAGTACAGGAACACATGTAGACTGCGCTTTGGTCAAACAGTGTGTGTAACTGGACTGAAAGTGGAATTATTGATAAAACACAACTGTAAATATTGGTGATCTGTAAATGTATATAGTAACACATTTACTATGTAAGATCAATAGCATGTAATATAGAAATAAATGTTGTACAAAAACTCAGCACTTCTACACATGTCTGAACTCCCACAGTGAGCTATTACAAATCTCAATAGGATCATACAGTGAGCATTCCTACTGGAGATGCTTTTTCAATTCCAGTCCCATTATTACTTTTTCTGAGCTAAATGTCATGCACAGTATATATATATACAGTATATATATATATATATATATATATATAAGAAAAATCCATTTCCAATTTATGTTTTGGAAATTTATTTTTAAGAGGAAGAGATGCTGTGTCGGCTGGGTGAGTATTCCACATGAAGCCAGATCCAGTTACCATCATATCTATCACACTGCTTTTGTAAAAAGGAAAGCTTGTTAGAAGTACATGTTTGGGTTGTAATTATTCATTCTGGGTAAAAATGAATAGGCACAACATGTGCATTCATGTGTATGTATTTGTGTGTCTGTGTGAGCATGTGTTTTCATGATTCAGAAATGCTGGCTGGCAATCAGGCACCACGAGCCCTCCCACTGACCCTACTACTAAATCCCCCTCCTTGGTCTGGCCTGGGATCAATAAGTAATTTTTTGGAGCTGATTAGTTTGCAGCAGGAAGGTGATCACTGCCTGTTCTGTCCTAAGGATATAATCAAGCACTAAAAAGTGGCATTATTGCCACTGTAATGTGAGCAGGGCGGGTGTAACAGTAACAGATACATGTTTCATTGGAAATGGTGTTATGGACCATGATGCAGAAAAGAGAGGGGGATCTGACTTGGAAAAAAGAAGCACTTTGCCTAAACTAAACCTGCAGTAGTGAAGGATGCTTTTGATTGGTTGATGAAAATCTGCCATGTTGTTGATTGGTTTGTATAGGGTGTAATCAGTGAAAAGTGGAGAAAATGAAAGAAAATAAGTGGACGGAAGGGAATGGCCACAAAGAAGTCATTTAGGGCCTGTAGGACTGCAGTAAGAAGTGCAGTAAATTCAGCTGTATTATTCCCCGAGAGACTGATCATGACACCTCAGAAATGAGCATAGAAGGCATAAAGGAAATATCTGGCTTGGATGAATTCTCACTTGTCTTTGGATGGAGTGTGCCCATCATTTTTGTATAACCATACTCTTCCAGTAAAACTGCTTTATCACTGTTCAGACTCATGTGCAAACTAAGCTCATTCATCATAGATGGGTCTCACAGTATGAATAAACATGTTTTAAGTTTACAATATATGGAAGGTTTCATGATACTAACTTCTTTCCCACCGCACAAAAAAACCCCCCACTAACATCTGGCTTTTGTCTTCAGTGGTAAAGGTTAAAATCGGCACTAATTCCAGCAGTGAGGAACCATGACACATGGTGGAAACACTCATTTTCGGCACGATCATTTGACGCTTGTCGCCTCCATCAGTAAATTCTGCGACTCTCAGCCACAAATTCCATCTATCTCCGTACAAGCAGCACTCGGAAATTGTTACAAATTACTCGTCACCAAGTTTGAAAGATAGACTGAATAAGTAACCGATATAAAAAATAAGTAACAACCATAACATTTTCAGTGGCCTCCATGCTGCTTTCTACTGTTATCTAACCCTGTTTTCTGGCGCATTTGTGACGCCAAACGAAAAGAAAAAAAACAACAACAGAAAGGCATACTTGTGTACTGACAATGGGACAGCAGTCTTTGGTGGGTTTTTGGCAGGTTTCCCCCCCATTTAAAAAAGCTGCATACACACGCTAATTTAGGTGGGAAAAGGGTATACAAGTAGACACACTTGCATGCACACTTGTATGCTGGGGTTACTGTATTCAAACAAACACATTTAACAGTGCAGCTCTGAGAAAAACCAACAGTAAAAGAAGGAAAAAGGTGTGACATCTGCATTTGCATTTTGACACACTTAGTTCAGTCAATTCAGATGAGACACTGAGACATGTCACACCTCTATACCATGGCAGGATTTAACTGACCAAAACAAGAAAAAAACAAAGAGGTTGCTGAGAGGCATACTAATGTATGATTTAAACAAGTAAAACAATATTTTCCTCAGTTAGTGACCAAGTAGTGTACATAATACAATCTTACAGCTATGTGCTACCTGTTACTTTAGAACATACCAGGCTATGCTTAATATCTACAGTATGTAGAAGGACTGAGTTCACCTCATGTTGGATATTCTTCATTTAGATACAAAAATACATTTTGCACATGTTCCATATTACAAACAAAACTTCCCATTTAAGTTGTTATTTTTGGCAACACTTCTGTAGCTTTTCTTTGTGTTCTTTTATCTGCTGCATAGCTCTTCCAAACAGCAGGTTGTCTTTCATGTGCTACATTACTCAGGCTCTGAGGAAGTATGTCAACACTACCGGCTTTCAAACTCTCAACTATTCCTGACTACAGTGCTGTCAGTCATCTCTCCACTTCTATTCAAATGGGCTTAATAAAAGTGCTACGTTTATAACATACTAAAGGTACTATGCAATGCTAAATTGTGTTTTCCTCTGTTTTTTGTAAAGGCATACTACAGGAATTGTCACTTAATGGTTTGTAACATTCAAAGCTGGCCCCTCCTCCCCCCGGCTCAACGACACCAGAAGTGCACGTCCCCAGACCTTGGTTGAGAGAACACAGCCCAGTGTACCACCTGCAGCATCCCTGCAGCCAAAGGAAAAGCCAACCCCAGATTCACTCTCGTTTTGGAAAGAGCTCTGTCGCTTGGCGTTTCGCCTCGCTATATTTGCGTTTTTCCGGCGCTGTGTCTGCCATTTTCATAGCTTCCTCTTGGATGCTTGCTTTCACATGGGCTACAAAAGATGATGGCCAGAAAAGGTCCAGAACCCAGTGAAATAAGAAGAAAATACAGGCAGAGGGTCAGATACAGACACCGCCACACATTTCTAGGTCATAAGTGATGGCATTACTTTTGTATGAGTCTATACATTGTTTTTTAGGACAATCCTGCATAGTATACCTTTAAGGACTGTTCTATTACTGTATGACCTATAATCATGTACCAAAATATAGCTTTAGGTACTGCAAAAAAAGCCTGATCAAGAAGCATCTAAGGTCTCTGTAGTGCAGTACATTGTAGCCTCAATTGCATGTTGTAGCATGATTCATACTCAGCAGGATAGGTTTTTGGTTAAGACGCTGTGAAGATTTTGTTTTTTTCCATGCTATATAGCATATAATTTGGAAAATATAGTAGTATGTGGGAAGAATAGTCGTTATATAGGACTATTTAATTTATAAAAACTACATTTACATAAAAGCAGTTATGACACTATTTTCTAAAAAAAAAAGAAAAAAGAATACCACAATTTACATAAAGGCTGAAAGAACAGTCATTCCTGAGGAGAAGATGCAGTTTTGAGTAACATAGACTGTGGTCTGATATTGTTAATTTGCTGTAAATGTAGCAAAAGAGTGATAAATCAATTCATACATTCATGGTACAAACTAAACGTATTGTACGGAAAGGTATGTAATACATTATGTCCTTGCAAGCTGCTGCAATTCTATGAAGAAGCTGCAACCCAAACAGATATCCTTTTAAAAGGCCAGTGAATCTCCTCTAATGGGTGCCATGAACTCGGAGTATCATGATTTCTTTTCTATAAAAAGCAACACAGTGATACTGAAAGTAACCAGATGCACAGCTTATTCAAGAGGCTTAAAACACATACATTCTGAAGGTTTTAAAGTTCAGCACTCAAAATCTATCCCAGAGTTTCAAGTGATGAACTTTTAGGACCTTGTGCCTGGGATTGCTGTACATTTTCCCTCTGCTGTGTAGCCACAATGTTGAGCTTTTCTCCCTGGAGTCCCATGATGGTGGTCATAAATTGGGTGTGTGCTGAACGGAAAGGTGGCCAAGGCTGTCGCTATGCTTCTCATATTTTAACTTAAATGCAGGTACAACCCAAATGATTTACACACTGACCATTAAACTGACATCCAAGGAAAAGCTCTAAGAACATGGTGTAAGTCAACCTGTTAGGGCAACCTTTTACTTTTCTTTGTTCTTTTTCCTCACTTAACACACACATACACACCAAATGGATCATTCTTTCAGCTCAAATCATAGGTTTGACCAAGCAGAGAAAAACTGAAAAGCAAAGTCTAAAAAATCAATCCGTTGTGCAGCTTGTGGAAATAAAGAAAATGTTTGAAGGTTTAAATGTTTAACAATGCTTTTACCCAGGCGTGTCTGATATGTGAGTTCAATATCCAATTCTTTTTTTATATTCAGTCACAGTAGAGTAAGAGAGAAGAGAAAGTCTTGTTGATTTGTAAGAGAAAAACAACTAGCAAAATGTGCCCTCTACTGGATTCTGACAGTAATGTTTTCAAAGAGTAGACCACATTTTACGACTGCAGATACAAAATGACTTAATTATATCATATTTGTATGGATACATAATTAAGTATTCAGGGGTGGATTTGTATCCTTCCACAAAATATATTCCTGAGAACAAGTGACCATACCTGAGAAAAATGAATGCAACTGAGGAAAACAATAGAGACAGGAAGCCCCCTGGTTACACTGCAAGGGTTCTGTGAATGAAGACAAATGGCCAGCAGTAATTTTCTGACAAAACAATCCCACATGATCAACCTCGAGAACAAAGAGAGGACTCTTATTCAGGTAACACAAAAGGCTAAAATCTGTGTATGCTAAGGCCAGGAATCAAAACACTCCCATTACATCACTTCCAAATCAAAAAAACAGGTGCAATTTGAATTCCTCGTTATTGTCAACTGCAATTAATGCCCATGAAACACATACCTACTGTATTTGCCACCTCTTAGGTTTTTCACAGACTCCTTCAGTTTATAAAAGAGACATATTGTTGCTTTGACTCATTGAGTACATGTTTAAGAATGAGCGTATTCTTTTTTTATTCCAAACACACTGATCTCATGAAGTGGCATATGTATGACACGTCAATCCGTATGCCATTATTGGCGTGTTATCAAGACGCATACTCGTTTTTTAGCGGGTTTATCAAACACAGGACTTTCACCCAGGAGAGCAGGGATCGCGTCCCGTGTGTGACTTTGTGTCCCGCGTGTGATGTTTCCTTTCCACGTCTGTTGTTTTCCTAAACCCAACCCCCGTTCTTCTTGTCCTGAAGTCAACCAGTTGTTCTTTTCCTAAACCCAATCTGTGTGTCACGTTTCCTAAACCCAACCCCGTTCTTCTTTTCCTAATCCCAACCGTTTCTCCATTTCTTGTTTTCCTAAACCCAACTGTAGTCTCGCGATAACACGCCACGTGGCTTTAGAAAGTGGCATGTTTACGCTGTGACGTTACAGACTGCCGTCCGCTGTATACAGCGTAGACATACACGTGGATAGCTCAAAATGCATTCAGATAACATGCCACTTGGCTTTAGGAAAGTGGCATGTATGTTTACGCAAAGTCATGATATCACGTTGCCAAACATGACTATCTGCAGCTGCAGTCATATCAAAATGACTTCAGTTATGCCTGAACTGAATTTAAAGACAACATTGCACATAGTTTACTGTCACCCTCACTTAAGTTTTGTTTTACATCTTCTCTGCTACCAGAACTAAAAATGCACAGTAAAGACAAAACTGCCCAAAACTACGACGGAGCATTAGGGCCACATCAAGGGAAAAAAATTAAGGAGGAAGATGTTTTATTTATTTTGCATTTTGAAAATAAAGTTGAAATGTCGAGAATAAAGTCGACATGTCGAGAAAAAACTTGATATTTCAAGAATCAAGTCGGACTTTTGAGAATAAACCAAACTACTAACTTTACCTACAGTATTCTACAAAGTGCATGAACTCGTTCTCTTTTAGCGCATAAACACAGTCTGGTGAGAAGTATTGGGACTTTGAAGAGATTGTGCCGAAAATTGCGTCTCTTCAGGAGGAGAAACCACACAAACTTGGAAGAGGTGGCCGCATTCCTGCAAACTGAAGCTAGCTTGTAATGGACAGATGCAATAAGGGTATCCATGGTTACACCTACGTGCAATACAGAGAGGATATGTTGTATCACAATACACAGACAAAGACAACTGATCAACTTGTTTGATCCTGAAGGAGTGGAGCTCAGGCGAGCGCGGCACTCTAAGGATGTAACCCATTTCTGTGATGCTGCCTACATGGCAGCTGGCGTGGCCGACAGTCGCTCTGATGTGATGAAGTGATAAAGGAGTTGACTTTATTCTCGTCATTTCAACTTTAATCTCGACATTTCGACATTATTCTCGAAATGGTATAGTTCAACTTTATTCTCGTCATGTTGACTTTATTCTCGACATTTCGACTTTATTCTCGAAATGCAAAATTGCATGGTCTACGTGATGTAGTATGTCAGTGAAGCCTGCAGTTTGTCTCTGCGGGCTGTTTCTAATACATTTTTTTGGAACCGTGGGAGCCTGCGAGTTCCTGCAGGTAAAGGAAACCTGCATACGAATAGACAGTAAAATAGCTTTTTACTACTGAGAATTCAATAATGGGTTTAGACATTCCATGGCAACACTTGCAATACAAACAAGCTGAGTATTTCACCTCTTCTTCTTGAGCACTCTGCTAGTTTTGTGTGAATTCTCCACGCTTTACCCAACACTGAACTGTAACACAAGCTACAAGGCTTGCAGCAAATTACAAGAACACTTTTAAACATTCATTCAGAGCAGCAGTGTAGCTGTTAGTCAGCATATATACAGTATACAGTATTCAGAGCTGAAACAGAGGTGTGGTGGGAATGCATCACACGAGCATTGCCCGGCTGTTGTGGCAGCACTTGTCCACCTGTCCAGTGCAGCACACAAAGCAATCTCCTCCAGTGTTTAATCTATTCTATGTCAAAGGATCAGCCCCCAAGAGACCCAAAATACAAGTTGGTTTATGTGGTGAAATCACAAAACCACCACAGTGCGCACACACACACACACACACACACACACACACACACACTCACTCACTCACTCACTTAGGAGAACACATAAATTCACGTTACTTGCATGAAAGAGACAACAATAGAACAGAGGTGTATTGAGTTTTGTTGGGAAGGAAAGACTTCTCTGAGCTGTCCATCATGAATAATTGCAATCTAAGGCCTACATCAGCAGAGATAGGTCTGAAGGGAAGCACGTCTTCCTGCTCACCTAGCCACAACAGTAAATAAGGGGGTCGGGAGGAATAGATGTTTCTTTTCTTTGAAGTGAGGAGATGGTGTGAAGAGCATCACAAGCAATTAGACCATAATGTGCTCCATAAACCTGAAAGGGGGGGGGGGGGGTCCATGCAGACACATAAGCACACACACTCACTTTATATATCATCCCTTACCCGTTGTTCCCTGATAGAAACCACAGGGGTTCTAAATGTGACGAAAAGGATTTCAAACAATCCAGACTGCCATTTATGGAGGTTAATTGGTTGGTCTGGTGCCAAAACAGATCCAATGAAAGCTGAGTCTGAGGCTGGACTATAAGACATACTTCAACTGGTTTTCGAGGAAATGCCAAAACACTGCTTTGCAGTCAGACGCTAGCAAATTTCAAATCAAAACATGCACTTCTTAACTGGAAAAATGATACAGGAGAAAGGTCACTACACTGAAGTGGTGCTATGATGTCCAACCACATCAGAGATATGTTACTGATAACTCAGTGACTGATATCAGAGCACTACTGTACTGCAGAAACACTGAGGGCCAATGCTGCAGCAAAGCTGTCCTTTTTTAACAAGCACTGAGTGATGGCCAAATAAAGATTGTTTCCTTTATGTGACCCCACCTATTCCACTGGCTAAATGCAGCCATAAACAAGACAAACCTAATAATGATGACAGGACCAGCCAAAGACAGTCAGGCATCTCGCTGCAAAGCCAGACTCCCGTGAGACCGTAAAATCCAAAACTGCTACAATAAAATATATAAAAGCATCTACTGTGCTACAAAGACACGTGCCACATAGAAAGTGTTTTATGCTGCGCACGACATGCAATTTTGCTTAATATACTGCTCACGTGATTAGACTGTAAAAGTGCAACTCTATGACTCCATACAGTATGTCCTCAACCCTTTAACCTCACCCCAAGTTACTACTGTAGGTAGATACACAGCAAAACTCCTCCACCGAGGTATTACATTTCCCTTAACTTAATCGTTCGCCCACACAATAAGAACCATAACAGATAGGGGCCACATCTCATCCATGGCCCCATTCTGGACTGGACCTTATCTGCAGTCAAACACATTTCAGCTGGGGCTTGTCCTTATGCAGGAGACTGGCCTGCTGACGGTGGGCTCTCAGGGCTTAACCTGGGCTTACTACACTCGTCGCTCCCCCAACAGATACTACCCGTCTCTCCCAGCCACTGCACCGGTCTCCACACAAGGCAAGACACTAGCTCTGCACAAAGGGGTATTTACAGAGCCTGTCAAGTTATTAAACTTTAATCCCACTAAGAAGAGCATATTCTGACAATGAATTATAGATGACACAGGTTAGAGTCTCCTATATGACCTCCATTCCACCAAACCAACCATGGTGGTTTTTAATAAACTGTATTATCAACTGAGTGAGGTTGCTGCCTGCACCTAGATGGAGTCTCATATATATAACAGAAAAAATATGGAAGAAGCATGAGGGGAAATCTAATCCTGATGTGAATTACTGCTGTGGGGGGTCAGGGTCTGACTAAATCTATGTGCGCAAGACAGCAGGGTTTATCGAGCTGAAACCTACAGCACATAGTCTAGAGCAATTATGAAAAGGGTGGCGTTAATTCAGTCACAGGAGCTCGTCAGTGACCCTGCAGTTCATTTGTTTAGTCTTCTGGGAGCTAAACAGAATTGCCACTTTCCCATCTGTCAAAAATTGGCAAAAGACAGTAAATGAGTTTTAAAATTCAGTAGAGACCAATTGTTCTTCCTTGAAATTATTTGATGAGTTCTCCCCTGAGATAAGCAATACAGAATGTCCTCCTGACAACATCATAGACTGTGAATCTCTTTTAGAAAGGTTACTTTGAAAATAACATGTGTTACAGGGATCCGATGGTCTGTTTATCATACTCATCAGAATGTAATCCACTGGTTTACGGCACATAAATTCATGACTCTTGAAATAAGGTATTTTTATTCTTTAAATGTAACATTTTTAAGCAAACAAATGCATATATGGCTGAATGCCTGATTCAACTGTTTGTTAAAATAAATATGTTTTGCATTATAAATGTGGATGCATTACTCATAAAACCCAACACAAAAAACTTAGTTACTAGTTAGTTAGTAAAGATGGTTTGCTAAGTCTTAATGTTAAATCAGCTAGGAGAAAACCAACCGTTGAAAACCTTAAAAATATATATTTTAAATACTAGGACTACTACATCTACATCAGCAGGTCTCAAGAAAAAGATCTGGTAATTCAGAATCATCTACTAAACCATATAAATTGAACAGATGGTGAGATTATCTTAAAATGTTTCTATTGACCCACATGTGTCATGAATGACCTTGCACCCTTAAATATACTATTTGGCTATACATTAAGGTTATCACTGAAACCTATGTCTACAACCACTTAATGGATGGACAGTGGTATGTAGCTGTTGTACTGAGGTCAGCGTGTTTGTTGTGCGACCGGGAGCTGGGAAGACTTCCTGTATCACGTGGCTATCCCGTGCAGTCCAGACCAGGGGCCTCTCATTACAGCCTGGAATCCTGCTTCTTAATTGTAGGGCATGGATGTTGACTCTCTGATTCTGGAGTAAATGGGATCCAGGGTCATCATTATCAAGTGCACAGGACCTACATCACGAAGCATTTACGGTCTTCAACCAGCTGCTTTTTACCCCCAAAAACCACATTCCACTCCCATCCCCTTTCGTAGATCCTCCCTTCCCCACAGTGCTAATCCCGGCCAGTTGAGAACCCCTGTATTTATGGAAAGGCCTGAAGTAAACATCTTTCAGCTGTAGCCATGCTGGAAATAAAGACCGCAGACTGTACCATCTACCTGGGTAGTCAAGTGCCTTCCTGTGTTTCGAAAGGAAGAATGGACACTCATAGTGTTTCACAACACCGACTGCTTCATTGACTCAATTTACAGAAGAAAAAAAATAAATGAAAAGGGATGTATATGTGAGCATTCAGCAAGATGTGAGACGTGTTTGTGTCTTTGGGGTGCTTTGGATTCAACAAAAACATAAACAATGTGAGAGAGGTGCGTATGGCACATAGCTGTAAAGCCTTTGGAGAACCAGCAGTAGCTATCATCTTTGGACATGACTATCAGCATGGTGGAGACACAACAATCTGGAAGAACACAGTAATTACCTAGTCAGAGAATAGGATTGTGTTTGCGGGAAATGGCAGGTGGTTATGATAAGTGGTGAGGCTATTGTGCCAGCAGGACTTGCCTAGCCCAGTTAAAGGTGGGAGTCATCATCAGGAAAGAAGATTACTACTGCAACTCTGTGTCATGGGCTCCCTGCGTGTGGGCCTCGTGGAAAAAGAGCTTGATAGCTGCCATTATATTTGCTTTAGTGCATTTCGAGGCAAAACACACATTACGCAGTCTCCCCTCCCAACAGAAAAGACAGGAGAAACCCAGCATCAGTAAATGCATTACCAAAAATGCATGTTTGACACGAAAAAAGTCTCAGTTCTCTCATCACAGTGGTAGAGTTTCACAGGGGTTATAATTGTACAATTTCCATTTAAATGAGGTTCACAGAACACTGTCGGGGGCTAGAGTTGCTTGCGTGCTGACAGTGTAGCACATATTAAATAAGGCAGAAAAAGAATTTACCCTTTGAACACTACAGTAAAGTGAAAATAAGGTAGACTCCAATGGCGTGACAAATACAAAAGGGCAGTTTTTAATACCAATATCACCTAGGGCAAAGTAAGAAGAGTTAGGATGTGATTCTTCTTTAATAGCGTATCCCTGTAGAGCCTCAGCCTTGGCTCTTATGAAACGGTAGCGGCAGGGTTATAGCGGGGTTGTAAACAGCCCTACTCAGAACATGCTGTGTGTGTGAGGCCTGGGCAGCGGGGCTGCTACAATTGGTTGTGATCTAAACCCCAAGGGGCCAAACCAGAGCGTGATCCGTGGGTCAGCCGAGCACCGCTCTATGGTGTCTATTCTCTGCTGTGCTCCTTTCATCCAGCTCTCTCAACTAGTCATTACAGGGGTTCCTCTTTGCCTTAGGTGGAGGTAGCCTTTATGTGGCCCTGTGTTGTATACATCTCCTGTGTCACTGCCACTGCTGCAGCAAAGTAGGAAAGCAGGCAAGCACACAGTGGATTAGGTGGGCTTGATTCGGGCAGTGCAGGAAAGTGGCGTATATCTAAGTCAAAGATTGTGGAGGCTATATTGGCTTGACTTCCATACAAACAGCTTCTTATCCTCAAAAGCAAGAGAAAGCACAGCTCTGCAAAGAACAAATAGAAACTCCATCGAGGCAAAATATTAATTCCACGTGACATTAGAGGGCTGATGCAGTGTCTATCGAAACAGTGTTCAGTATACCAACGTACATGCAATCATTTCAGGTTTGATGCATACAACGGTACCTTGCTGAGGATGAACTGTGTGGTGGCACGCATTTACATTTTATAGTCGATCAATCATGAAAATAGCGAGATGAATACTAAGACATGTACATAGTGACCACATGGTGAGTTGTTATAGGTTGGTTCAGGATATATGCAACAACAATCTCCGTCTGGACGCACAGAAACCCTTTCACCACACATTTATCACAGATCTTCACTACACAGTGTAATTGATGCTTTAAATTTACAAATAGTCACAAAGGAATTTACTATTTGAGCATACTAACACAATAAAGGGGCTTTCTGGATTCATGAAGCTGTCACTCTGTTACAAATCTAATGACTATTACACTTAAAAACGAGCGCTCCCATTTTGCTGCTTTCAGCAGAACAGTCAATGGAAAGATTGGAATGTAAAGGGGAGGTGATAGAGAGGGGAGTGAAGAGAGCAAATGGCCATGTTTGATTGTTGATTGTTAAATTAGAGGAAATTAGGCTATTTATCTCATCAATCATTACATATGTGAAACCCAGATGAGATGTGGAAAATGTCTGTCTTTTGTCAATATTCTTCTATCAGAAGGCAATAAGGCTGTGTTAGCACAACTCCGTATGGCTGGCCTCTGCTCTAATATTAAAACCTATGGGGGATTCATCAGCACCCAGGGCCCAACAAGCAAGTGAGCATACACCATGGACCCCCGGTGCATTGCTTAGCCACATTACCCAGCACCCACCAACCCAAATTTCATTACTAACTCATTACTGAATCGAGCTCAGCCGTGAGAGAGCCGCACGGAATCATAAAGCACTCATTTAGCACCACATCCAGCCGGATTATCCTTTATATTGGCCTGGGCTGCACTGTAAAAAAAAAAAAAGGGTCGTTGTTTCAACTGATAATGCTTTAAAGTCCTAAACATCTATTCTGTTTTTATTTTTGTATAACACGTGGTAAAACAGGCAATATATTTAAATTGTTAAATGTGTTTTGTTACATTTTTACGTTTTGACTTTTTTTTTTGCATAACCACTTAATGGATATGTTGCCCTTATGTATTTCAGCATTAGGAGTTATTTACTCTACTCAATGTGTTAGATGTTCTGACAATGAAGATGGTATAAACTCAGTAGAAAAGACATGAATGAACCATTCAACATGATGTTCATTTTTTTCTATTTTACAGTGCTTAAGAAAAGAAGCCCAAAGCAGGAGATTAACCTATGATGGCAGCCAGTCAGCAGCAACTCATTAGATTGAGAAAGAAAGTAGTCCTCACAACCACAGGTGCTGCCCTCTTTCCCCTGCGATATTTGATCAATTGACGGCACGCTTCCAATCTTACCATTGGTGTGTTACGCATATTGATTTTTGTCCCAGCAAATTAAAATGATGTAGTAAATGTATTTGTGCACTTACCTAGTGGGGTTAAGGTCCACCGAAAGAGTCATCCAGAGGCAAAAAAGAAAGGAGAATTTGAATGTCAGTCATTATGCTTTATGCACCCTACAACAACTGAATGACCAATATATACTTATGCAGGTGTGATAGGGTTGTAAAAGGCAAACTCATTAGACAATAACATAAACAAATCTTTTGTTTGCTACTACTTCTCTAGCATACCCACACACTAAAACAACAGCCACCCTCAGCTTCACACATGTAAACAGATTGCAGTGGGAAGATGAATAGCCAGCTAGTTTGGTATCTTGACCCAGAAATATATCCCTATGCAGTTAGCTACAATAACTAATCCAGAAGGCTACTTTCTGTGTGTACTTTTGGGTCAGACTCCAGAGACAAATTGAGGTATAATTGGACAGCTTCAGGAGGTCCGCGCTGCTTGCCCTGATATATATACTTTGCTGGATTCATGTTTTTTAAATCTGAGGTGGTGACTGCAAAGTTAGCATGAACCATAGCCAAAATGACCACAATTATGAGAATAACACTCAGGTTGAAAAATACCAGAACTTCCCTATAAACTATATCAATCTCAAATCCTAACTTTCATTCAGTATACATTGTAATGTATTCAGATAAAAATATCCAGTCCAACTATTTAACCACACTATTGGGGATACAAAATAAAGATGTGTGATCTATGTGGGTATGAATATGGTATGCGTATCCACATCTCAGACAGCGACCCCCATCCCGACATTTTCACGCAATTCAGCATCTGGAGTTTACACAGAATGGTGCAATAAATTTAACAAAGAAAACATTCAGTGGCTGCTCTGTGAAAGCAAAATAATAACTTGTCAATGTGAGACCTCAGAGGAGAATGGCCAAACATGTTCATTCTTTACACGGTCACAGGACAATTACAGAAATGTTGTTTACCTGAAATGACTTTCATTAACAATGTCAACCCAACAAGAATGTTTAGGTAGAATGAGAGCATAAATGCATGACCAAACAATCTGCAAAAAATGCATAATTTTCTCCTCAGCATTTGCCAAACAACCTAACCGAACCAAAATCCAACCTTGAACAAGTCAGTCTAGTCTGAATGCAAAACAAGGCAGGTATCCCTTAAAAAAGTTGGCAGTGAGTATAGTAAAAAGAAAAAGAAATGTGTATTCAGGTAAATTGATAACAACAAAAATGAACCAGACACCTTTTGTCACCCTCAGAGGGGACATATTGACTTATCCAGCGAATGAATGACATATCAGCAAAGAATGAAGAAACAATCCTCTTATGTTAGTGGCCATTCCCCATTTCCATTTTTATAGCTGGAAAAGATCTGTTTAAGAGCCAGTGTCTGTTCTAATGAGATGTCACTTGATTTAGGGTCAGGCCGCTTGAAGACTACAGTGTTTCGTGCAGGCTGCTTCAACGGTCAATAGAAATCAATACAGCCGATGCAATTATTAATACAGTCCTAGGCAGTTAGATGTGAATGAGACAGATGACATTAGGCCAGATTGATCTAGAGGGAAATGGATTTCATGAAGCACTCAATGCCTTCATTATATTGCACACAATGGAGAGTCTGGGGAAGCTCAAAAGCACGGGCGCTGCAATTCTAGCTTCCCAGTGCAGTAACATGAAGGGAAATTACACTGTTAAATCTAAATGTTGTATTACAGTACGGCCCATTGTTATTATACCTTGTTTCTTTTTTGTTGTTAATCTTGTTCACATGACCTCCACAGTATTGCTATACTTGACTACAATAGTGTGCTATTAGCCTTGCACTGCCATGCCTCTTTTACAAACAATATTTCTTCATTATTAAACACATTTCTACAAAGCTACACAGACAAATGATATGGAATAAACACAGAAGTAAAACATGAATGTGTTGACCGCAGTGGATATTTCACTGAAACAATGCAGTCAATACTCTGCATCCATCACATCTCTAATGAAGAATAAGGAGTTGCTGGGTAAGAAGCTTGTGAGACTCAGGTGTCAGTCCCAAATGAATATTCACCCTGCATACGAACCCCACTCCCTGTGGGCCGGTGGCACTAAATAACAGAGCATTAATGGTGGTAAACACAACCAGAGCTCTGCGTTTGCTTTAAGGGGGTTTGTTTGAATAACCTCTAGCACTCCAGCTCAAGATGCAGTATACCAATAAAGCCTGCTTATTGTCACCAAATCCCTACAGCTTCATTAACAATAAGTAATATATATCTAAATATATTTTCTTCTTTGACCCAGTCTTTGTAGAATAATTAGCTAAAGTTTATTTGATCTATTGAGCCCTCATCATGCTTCTTTGTACTAATGCAATGTACTTTTATTACAAACTACTATTATGTACTTGGAAATGACCACAATTTGTATTAAAACATTCTTTTGTACATTTTTGTTATGATTTTTCTTTAGTTTTGGACAGTTCTAGCACCGTGGTATACAGTGCCCTTTTATTTCCTTCATATTCAGTGACGTCAGTTTGGTAAGCCATGAGAAAGGTGAAAAGCCTGAGGTGGTGTCTGGGCAGTGAAGGGTATAAACTGAATGAGTCAGTGTGTCCTGAAATGTGACAGCAGCTGGTGTGTGAGCCAAGCAACGACTGCTACTCTGCCATGGCCGGGCAAACAAGACAGCAAGGCTAGCCTGTCTTCACACAACTACTGTCGAGACATTAGGCCACACAAACACACATACACACAATTACACATGTATTTAAAACACATTTACAAAACAAGTTTTTTAATGTTTGCATTACTTGAAATGTCACTAATCAACATCTAGACATCACCTACACCTAACTTACACACTATATCTAAGGCTCAATCTTTATGGTTTTTTATCTTTTTTCCCCCCAAAATATCCTGATTCATACAAAGTAGGACAAATTGCTGTTTATGGTTGCCTAAAAAAAGCAAAAATAATGGAAAATATAAAAAAAAAGAAAAAAAAAGCCAGTACTTGATAACAATCAAAAATCAAATATGAATTAACATCAGTATATCTAAACAATACCTAACCGCATAGTACTCTTACTTAAAGGACATAATGTGGACATGGACAGATAGCAATGTAACAAAATGTTTTGTTTCAGGGGACATAGCCTCCTTCTCTATCTATAACTGAATCAATTGGTTTGTTTCTGTGCAAGGCAAGTCAAGGCAAAGCAGCTTCATTTCTATAGCACATTTCAGCAACGGGGAGATTCAAAGTGCTGTTAAAAACAATACAAAAATTAAAAACAGATAAAATACGAGAATAAAAGTTACAGTGCAGTATAAGAAATGAAGAATTATTTAAAGAACGGCAGCATCAAAAAGAAAGGTCTTCAGCCTTGATTTGAAAGAACAGAGTTGCGGCAGACCTGCAGTTTTCTGGGAGTTTGTTCCAGATACAGTATGTGGAGCATAACAACTCCACACACAAGCCACAGTTTACTATCTATCTACCTCCTGTGTGACTGGCAGTATAATAGGTCAGCTTAAACAAAGGCAGTTCCCAAACTAACTTGGATCTGACAGTAGTAATATTTAAATGAGATTTTTTTTTTATGTCAGAAGAATTCTAATTCATACCACAGCTGTGATTACATATCAGAGTCTCAGCTCTATAGATTAGAACAAAAAAGGCTGAACATCGTTTTTTTCATTTTAATCACCAGTGTCTGACTACATGTGGAACAGAGCTAATAATTCTTTAATTAACATGTTGACTAGGAGTAGCAGAGGGCACCATTACTCCCCTCCCCCCTGTTCAGGCTTATGATTGCTCGGCATCACATGCACACACAAATTAACACACAATCAGTTACTTTATATGCACACTTTTTTTTTTTTTTTTTAAAAGAACAAGAGGCAAGCTTTGATTTAAACTTTACCGTATATGACAACTCCACAATTTCATTACAGAAAATGAGCATCAACTTGAATCAGTATCATTATCACTTGTGTGTACAGAAGGAGTGCTGGGTAAGCATAGAAAAATAGGCAGTATAGTGGAGAGAAGCTGTGACACAGAGGTTATATTGCAGCACACTCAGCCATGTTGGGGTACACAGTAAAGGTAAGCCATAATTATTGGTTTGTAGTAACCCCCCCTCCTGGTTTCCATTGCTGTGGGACGTACTGTCACTGTGACTCATTTGAAGGCCTTTTTCAGGGTAAGCCCTGCAACAGCACCACTGCACTGCATTTCAATCTCCTCCCCTGCTCCCTCCATAGATGGGAGCAGAGAGCGGCTGGTGAAAAGAGATAAAGTCATGTTCTGAGTGCGTCACCCTTCCAGTCTACCTCGCACTGCTCACCCGAGTGCTGGAAGGACAATGATAGAAGCGCGAGAGGCAGAAAGTAGATTAAAGAAAGCAGAGGCTCTTACTCCTATTACTGCCCACATGAACAGCTTGAACCAGTGAGGTTCCCAGCCTCTGTGATTTCAGTGGTTGAATCATGTACACACTACTTGATTTCACTCAGCCAGGTACCCTGATTTGGTCTGAGTGCCTGCAGAACTATGTATTGATTATCCAGTTCCTCACTCTGAAACACTGATGAAGTCTATAATCATATAATGTCAGCTCAATTCTGAGGCGAACACAACCCATCCCCCATGTCTTAATGAAATTAGCTTTTGCCTCACTAGAAACATCGCCGGTGGCAAAGAAGATCATCTTCAAAGGTTACCCCCCACTTCTTTGTTCTTAATGCCTTTTCTCTCCCAATCACTACAAGTTCATCTATGTCCTGAAGCCATGATCAACATTAGGTGGTGGTGGGCGGGGGCTTCAATTACATTCATTTTATATAGTTCCAGCACATGAAGTGAATATTGAAAATGGTATAATTTATCAATAATCCCTTTGCTGTTTTTAATATTTCATGATTAGAGGCCATAAGAGATTTGTCATACCGTCTAATGCCGTATCATTACATGGATAGACGTATAGGCAAGTCTAGCAAGACAAAATAAAGTGGCTGAAGCATGTGTGCTGAATCAAAAAGCTGCATGAGGCAGAAAATCTGTGGGACAGAATTCAAAACAAATCAGGTTCACTGCTTCCTGCTCATGTTATCAGTCAAACCAGCTACTGTTCCCTCCACCAGTGATCTAAATACAACCATCCTCCTTTTCTGAGCCTCCAGAAATAAAAAGAAAACATCTACTGCTAGAGGGTAGGGGTGAACAATATGGGAAAATAATCAAATTGTGATTATTTAAACCAAGGTTACGATTATGCTTTAGTATGCAATTCTTTTGAGTTTATCTTCTCTTATTATTATTGATAAATAAATATGAATCTTACTCATGTGCTGTCATTAACAGTATTGTAACAAATCATACAAACTAAAGAGCACACTGACTATGGCTCTACCACTTTAAAATATCATGACGACTCAAAGCCTCGTAATCATGTAGTTAACCATTCCTGCTTTAGCTGCCGACCATGGTCGGGACCTTGATGCTCACTTTCGGGGCTAACCCCGTTGACTTTACCCAGCAGCTGACAAGACACGGGAATTGTATTTGGTGTTGAGGAGATGCAGCAATTATTCATGGACAAACTGAAACGTACACTGCACAAATAACTACCACTTGACAACTTCACTGCTAATTTGTTCTCTGCTCCGATCGCCAACACCTGTCTGCTCTGAGGCCGTCTACCATCTCTGTCTCCAGCTTGCTCAATGGTTGGTCAGCTTGTGTAGCATTAAAAAGCAATGCTTTTGTGTTTTGAAAATTAGGTTCTATTACATTGCGATAAGGATTCAAATGTAGCCCTAGTAGAGGCACATACCAAGTAAGATGTAAATGTTTTAGTTACTAAATTGATTTTTTTAATCAAAAGAGGACATGAAAATAACACATTTATATAGAGAAGATCTGTACTGCTGCAGCAAAAAAATGAATGCATTTGTATTATAGTTCTCCTTACAGATCCTGGTGTGTCAGAATTCCTTGTTTTAAAAAGTAGCTTACAACCTAAACTGGATAGGCTACATCGTCTTCTACAGAACCATTGTCTGAAATATGAAGATAATGACTTTGATTCTACACTGCTGGACAGTCTGATGAGGCCAAATGAAATAGCAGACAGCAGAAACATAATTGAAGTTGACAATGTCCAGACAATTCAATCATCCAATCAACCAACCAATCAATCATAACCAAATGAAATCTTGGGTGAAAATCAAAGTGATAAACATATGAGGATGACAGAACTGCAATACTCAACCTGAAATTTCAAAACTGACTAAAATGGAAACATTGGTGTATGTTTCTGCATAAACATTTGTGAACATTCACTGCAGATTTGTTTTTTGTTACACCATGTAGAAGGCACATTACTGACATACTAACATAACTAACGACATCTAAAAGTGGTGAAGACCAAAGAGAACGGCATCAATAGTTGCCGTAAATGTACATTTTCACAAAATAACATTTGATGATGTCATTTGATCTTTAGGACAATTTGGGTCGGATGTATGTTTTCTTACAACCTATTTGTTCCTTTGATCGCTTTTGTTCCTCGTTTAGCTTTCCCGTTGGGAAAAGCTGCTGCATCCCCAGGTCCTAGCAATGGCACTGGGGAGTAATGATATCACAACAGATAGAATGATGGCCCAAACTACACGAGTAAGACCCAGGTTGTCAAAGAACTTTAACGCATATAGAGTACATACATAACCACTAAAGAATGGAATGAAATACTTGCACAGGTTTGAAAAAGCCTATAAATAGAAATTCCATAACATAATTCATATAAAGACTCACTGGGTTAATTTAACAATACTTTTTAAGGTTACTGAAGTTCTGAAACTTGTCAGTAGAAGTGAGTCTGTTGCCAAACATGAAGCTGCCATGTTTGGACCCAGTGGACTCTAAATGACCCAGTGGGAGATGCTCTCCCAAATGTAGCCTGCTGTTTTAGGGGCATCCAATAACTATAGCAATCATCTCACACATTTGAATGCTGAGGTGTTATTGGAGTGATCAATCTTGTCCTGGGTCCAGTGGTTTATGCGGTCACCTGCCGGCCAGTTGGCAGCTGTCCTGGATTCGGGGATGGCACTTTGTAGTCTGTTGGGGCAGCTCCTCTGCAGCCAAGGCAGGAGGTTAATTAAGCAGATGTTGGTAAACAAGCAGGTCATGGGTGAAATGAATCTGCCCCTCAGTACAAAGAAATAGTATCTTAACTGCTGCTCATATGAGCACATAAATCTGCTGTCAGAAATGAGCACATATGGCAAAAGATCCAACATGTAGCAAATGGGCAATATATCTTTAATAGCCTTCACCGTACTGCCAGAACTAAGCATTACCATGGCAAAAAAGTTAGTATTTCAATCAGGAGAGACTCCGTTGCAGATATGCAAACATTTATTATTAAGATATAACCAAGTACAAGCATAATTATTTGGAGATTAGACTCCATTGTAAAGGGGTATCTATACAAATCTAATGTTTAGGAAAACCAAACACATCCCCCAATGGAATCTAGACACTGGTGGTGGTGAGAAAAATCCGAAGACGTAAAAACGAGCCGTCAGCCGGGAGAAGACCAAGAACACGAAAATGCCTGGAGGTAGAAGGGGAGGAGGGTCGCACTCTCGTCTGAAAACACAACTGACAGAAGCAGGAGAGAGAACAGATTTAAAACATGGTAGTATGCTGTGATTGGTTAGAACATAAGTGCCCGATTCTGATTGGTATACAGGACCGTACCACCCACTGCTCAGCTGATCAGTTAAAGAGAAGAGAGACAACGTAAAAGAAGTCTCCCTGACAGAATTTACACTGAGCTACATTAGGAGGAACAGTTCAACTCCCCAATCATTCAAATAACCAAATATGTTATCAAGATGCACTGTCAGATTTGATAGAAATGTTTGATAGAATATAATGGCCTCTTTCATTTTAGAAAATAACACAAATCTGCAAATACATGACCGGCAGACAAAAGGGAAAAGAAATCAACTGTAGGAGATAAAATGGCTCATGCAATATTAAAACGTATATAGCAAGCATTATATTATCACACATATAAGTATATGGGGATGTGATGACTTTGCTGGTAAAGATATTGCACACCTTCAATAAGACATACTGTACATGGAACAGCATTTTATTTTATTTTTGTTAACTGTACAGTAGTAAGCATGCTTCAGCTAACCTGAGGTGTTTGCAGGTTTTCTCCCACAGTCCAAACATGTAAGTTAAGATGTTCAATGTGTTTGCCTGGCTCTCATTCAAGGGTTAAGACAATATATTTAAACTTAATCTGAAGACAAAAGCCTATTTAAATATCCAGTTACTCTTGAAAGTTGCAATTCTGGATGTAAAAAAAAACTAATGTGCTACTGAAACTCTTTTCAACTACAGCATCAGTACAGAGACGCATATCTTCTTTTATTTGCTTTTATTTGCCCCGCCCTACCTCTCTGAGCTTCTACGCCCTTATATAGCCACTCGCTCTCTCAGGTCAGAGGATCAGCTGCTCCTGAGTGAGCCTAAAACTAAGCGCAAGCTCAGAGGGGACCGAGCCTTTGCTGTGTCGGCTCCTAAATTATGGAATGATCTGCCTCTGTACGTTAAACAGGCCTCTTCTCTGTCTGTTTTTAAATCCCTTCTTAAAACCCATCTCTTCTCTGTGGCCTTTGACACCTAGGAAGGTGTCGACTTTATTCATTTCATTATTTATTTTGATTGCTTTTTATTGCGCGGCTATTATTTTTACTCATGTTTTATGTTTTTATTGTTGTATTTGATATGTAATTTTGCACCTCATGTGAGCTGTTATGTCTTTTATTTATGATGTCTTATTTATTCTTCTGTACAGCACGTTGGTCAACTGTGGTTGTTTTAAAGCGCTTAACAAATAAAGTTGGATTGGATGTCAAACGATGCCACATTTTTTGTAATATACTTCTTCAACTACTGCAAATATTAAAATGTATATTATACCATTTTGTGCACCTACAGCATCAATTGCCACAATTTGAAGAAGCATTTGCACTGACTGTTTTTGTCCCTCATGGATGACACAGTCTCTGTCTCTAACCAGCTGTTTGTGTTAATTACTTCTCCACTTGCTACTGTCAATCTAACATGACACCCTCCTAACTGCTTATGATTTGATAACAATAATGGAAATCAGCAGGGACAAGGGAGTGAGATTACACACTGAAAATGCCAATTTCTCCTCTATAACAGAAGCATACAGGGGGATCAGAAAGGACTATGTCTCTTAACATAGACAGAGCATTTTAATTATATGCTAAACAAATGCAACAGCTGTAGAATTAACCCTAAATGAGGAATATAGCTTGCTGTCAGACCATCTGGCATGGACTGAATTGGCTGACTGAAACTGATGTGCGCAGAGTGAGGACGATGATTCTCCGTTTGTCTGACGGAGGCTTTCACTGTGGCCATTTGAAGCTAAGTAACGACAGTGCCCTCTGTCTGTCTGGCCCACCCACACTACACCAGGCCTCTACAACAATTGCTGCAAAAAAACCTCAGATAAAACATCAACTACAAATAGAAATGTATGCACACTGTCCTCTGAACTGAGAAAATTACCAAAGCAGTAGTCTATAGCCACGACGTTCCACTTCCGGGATTGTTCAGGGGCCAGCGGAAATTCCACCCGATGTCCTTCATTTCGGCCAGATGTCCGTCCCCTCCCTCTTTCTTTGTGTTGGTGTTCTAACCTCTGGTGGATTTCTGAGGACTATGGTTAACTGCTCCTCAGATCTCTGCAGGGTAAATCCAGACAGCTAGCTAGACTATCTGTCCAATCTGAGTTTTCTGTTGCACCACTAACTCTGGATTTCCACGGAATGCAGAACGTCAGCGGACCGGCTCCGCTGCGGAACGGCTGTGTGCTCCGCCGTCCGTCAATACTCATCAGGTCCGGATTTGTTGCAGCACGGCTGCGGCCATGACTGACAGCTGTAGTCACGAGGACCCACAATATCTCGCTAATTCACGTAGAATAGAACCACAAAACCAACACCAGTTTGTTTCCATCCAGAGGAGTAGAGGGGAAACTACTCTGAGCTGTGTTTTCAAGGTGTAGTGCAGGGAAATATGATCCGCCGTGAGCACGGTGGATTTTGTTTTCAAAATTAACCGGATGTTTATTTTGTTTCTGTGCTCAACTTCCTGTCCCGCACTACCTGCCGTGTGCTGAATTGCTGCGGAGCTCTCCGGCGTCCGGCAAAAGATAGAAGCTCTGCGTATCTGCTCCGGAGGGCTGGGGACTGCCGGAGCTGGGACGGAGTCGGAACGCAGCCGTTCTGCAGTCAGTGGAAATACACACACTGACTTTACTGGAAACCTAATGACTCTGCTGCCGTTCCGGAGCTGTTCCGCAGCTGTTCCGCATCCAGTGGAAATTGGGGGTAAAACAACCTTTGAATGTTCCACCAAAACAAGTTTCTTCCTGAGGCTATTTTGCAGAGGCACCGTTGCTCCGTGTGGCCAAGACGATTGTGATTGGTTTTAAGAAATGCCAATAAACCAGAGCATGTTTTTCTCCCATCCTGTATGCTGTGTGGACTAGTCAGACCCTCCTCCGCTGGCGCTGTGGAGGAAGATCTGGCAATGCGAGACTACCAAAGCAGTGACCGAGAGGGTAGCTGTCTTCCTCAGTCACAAACACATTACAGAAGATGAATCTGAAAAAAAGCATGACTGCACTATATATTACTGTGATTCTGGTTCAGTAATCTTTTGAAGTGTTACTCTTTAGACTGGTGTGACCTCTCTCGCGTCTCAGAAATCCACATACCAGTGTAAGAAACAGAAAAATCTGGAGTAAAGGTTACCCTACTCCCTAAGAAATTAATATTGCATACCATATGCTTCCTCACACAATGAGTATGTTTACATGCACACCAATATTCCACTATTATTCCGAATATGACAATATTCTGAATTTGATACACGTAAACAGCATATTCCGTATGGATATTCCAAATAAGGGCTTTTTCCGAATTGAGCCTTTTACTGATTTAGACGTGGAATATGCTGGTATTATTCAGATTTTAGAGGCATTCTTTGGACATGTGTACAGCGCATTCAGAATATGCATCTTTACGGCCTCTTGCCTGTTTACGGCTTACGGTCTGCTCTGTGCGTTGCTATGGTTGCTGTACACAAACCAACGAGCCAACAACGCTGCGGTAGAGATGCATCCCCAAAAGAAAAGAAGGAACACGGTGAAACACAGCTACTTTTAAACATTATGAAAGACTTGAATATCAACAGGTTTTTGGATATGCGCATACATCGCATCGACGACCTTTTCAAGACGGCGGTTGAAGGAATGACATAGGGAGGCTCTGTTCGCACGGTCGAACAAGTCCCCCACCGGTGGAAAACTTTGAAGAAAATCCTTTTTTGCACGGCTTATGTGAATGTAAACAGTCACTGTTTCACTCTGTTCTCCACCCTGCCTGGCAGACACAAAGAAGCAGAAGATGGGTTTGTGCCATCAAGGACATAATGGTGCTGGTGGAGGAATATTAGATCTCAGCTACAGCTGGGGTACAACGAGCATGTGGCTTCTCCGCAGGGACTAACTCCTAGCACCTAATGCAATCAGCCCCAAAAATCACACGTGTGTGTGTGTGTGTGTGTGTGTTTGCAAGCACGTACCCACGCGCACACACACACGTAGCACATGACACAAAGACTTCTCAGCATGCCGTGCCGTGAGTCAAATCATCATCACTCAAATCTGATTTGGGTCCAGAGTTTTCTGACTGCAATTTCATTTATTAAAACAGTCAGATCCACATTCAGTCATGTTCAGTGCTTCTGGGTCGCACAGCATTTACCGACTGAAGGGCAATCTGAAGGGGGGCTGCTGGAGCTGATGGGGTGAAATGCAGGAGATGTGTAATTGGCAATCTGTTTAATTGATTTTAATTGTGACATACATAGCTCTGGAAGACCACAACTGAACACAATTCACTCTTTCTATGGGGAAAAAGGACAATAAATGTGTGAGTGCATCTGTCAGTTTGGAATTAGTGTCGCAGTTACACAAGACCTAACAACAAGAGTTAAACTGTCTTAGACTGATATATGGCAACACACTCACTCTTAACATTTTAAATCATTAATGCTATTGGCAGGTGAGCTCTCTCGGCTGGTGTGAGATGCAAAGAAAGAAGCTGAGGAAAGTTGGACATCTTGATGGTACCAGACAAGAAAAGCACAGTTCCTTTGACTTAATAAATACCACCATCATGTGTGTATTTACTTTAATTTCTTAAGCGATCTTCAGCAACTGTCAAATTCCACACTCAAGAAAATGCCTGCTGTTTTACTGAGGACAGTAGATCATTTTCAGGGTAAACAAAACAAAATGACCCCATGACTTTATAATCA
This sequence comes from Sander vitreus, assembly GCF_031162955.1. NCBI lineage: Eukaryota > Metazoa > Chordata > Actinopteri > Perciformes > Percidae > Sander > Sander vitreus. The sequence goes on from NC_135857.1 coordinate 1,621,987, forward strand.
TACAAAGCACACAACAGCCCCTGAAAACGACAGCATTCACATGCTTCCAATCCCATGTGCCAGAATGCCCATCTGTTGTTGTAAATTATGAATGAGCCATTAAATTTTTATCCACATTAAATGTCTTCCATTTTTTAATTATGAGACATCGGGGTATCTCGTCCTTAGAAATTAGATTTTTAATTTATAATATGAAATGTGCAAAATCCTATCCCATGTCTTTGCCAAACTATAGAGTTGAGTGCAGGAATTCAGATCCACTGCAGCTTCTGTTTATACTGTACATAAATGCTGCCACCTGGTGATATATCACAGGCACCCCATGTGCGTGCAGTAAAACCACTCTGTAAATCTGTGGAGGCATCTTTCAAAGATCTGATTTGAACGCCATTATTATCACATGCACAATCCCACTTTTAATTGGAATGCTGACCAGCTGCATTCAGACTAGAAGGGTCACAGCAATAAAGACCACTGTAGGTTTACACACACACACACACACACACACACACACACACACACACACACACACACACACACACACACACACACACACACACACACACACACACTTCACTTTAGCTGCACATCAATCAAAATGGCTGCTTTGGGAGGTAGGGTTAATGGTATTATTTGTCATGCCAACTGAGGACGTGAGCATGCATGCCCTTTGGATGTGATGTCTTCATTAGCAGACATGACAGCAGCCAACTCACCAGTCTCTCCTCCATGTGGAGCAATGCCAACCAGTTAACCCCTCGAGGTTGTTTAACCAACACACAGACAGTCCAAACAGTAAAATCCAAATTGTTAAAAACATCAGCAATGCAAACCACCTAACACACTTGAAAATGGTAGTCAGTGGTTTTTGTAGCCCCAGTACACATAATGTAACATTTACATTGTGCAAATGTTTGTACACAGTATGACAATTCAACTGCTCATTACTTGTAGTCTAAATCAGTGGTTCCCAACCTGGGGTCCAGGGACCCCTCAGGGGGGCGGCAAAGATCACAGGGGGCGCGCAAGTCTTTATCTGGTTTGAGGTTGAGGTATTATGATAATACACTATACAACTATACAATATATAATGTATACAAAAGTCTGAATAAAAACTATATATTTTTGTTCTCGCTTAAAATTGTAGGCAGGCTACTTAGTAGGCCAAACCTCCGGGACCTCTTAACCTGGGACCCCTGCTGTCATCAGGTCAGCTGCTAGCTGCTAGCATCCTCGTTTGTCCTGCCGCCACAGCATCACTATTTTATGAATGAAACATGGCGGAGAAACATAAAAGTGCTGATAACTCCTCTGTATCAAAAAAGAAAGTAAGACTAAGAGTTACCTCAACTTCGGTTTCGGAGGGGGGGGCTCAGCTTTTCTTAGACATAAGTAGGGGGGGCGCCAAGGAAAAACGGTTGGGAACCACTGGTCTAAATCATTCTAGAAATAGATCACAAATCAGAAAAACTATCAGGAAAACTTTTTAATTATATTAGCCATAGTACGAAATTCAATGGCCATCAAAATCCAACTCAAACAGTGGGGGCCATTTAACTTATAAGACTCTCATGGTGCCGCTATATAAGAAAATAGCTAAACAACCTTTGGTGCTTTTCTACGCTAAAGGGCAAAATATTCCACAGTGATCAAGGGTTATAGTGAAATTGTTTGAAAGATAGCATGTGTCAGAATTGTCCTCAGGTCTATTAAATGTTGGGATAGTTTTACAAAAGGGGTTTTGAGTCGACACGATCTTTGCAGAAAATAAGATGTCTGAGCTCCTAACTTCTTTAGATAAACTTTACAAGTCAAGCATTGTCAGGGGTATAGCTAGCATTGCTACTAGTCTCACTGTACAATTTAGCCATACAGATATCCATACTTATGTGTGGAAAAACAACAAAAACAAGACAATATTTAGACTTGGCTCATTGACAACTTAAAAATATGTTGTTTGGACAGAAACAAATGACCAGGACTATGCACCCTTTAATGTTTTCCCTTTAATACCCCAGCGTATCAATGTATACTGAGGTTTCAAATTTGTGTGTTTCCACAAGTGTATTACATGTGTACATAGCTGTTTATTGTGTGGTTGTTATTTTAGGTCTTTGTTCATGAATAACATGAATAGGATTGATATGAATGTGTTGGGAAACCCCTTACAAGAATGATGTTTTCGAAAATGAACAGGGGAAAATGAAGAATGTCTTATTTTAGAAATATGAATGAATAAGAAAGATAGAGCTAGCTCTATGGATGTGAAAGTATCCTGAGACGGGAGTGGGATTACACACCAGTTATTTACTATCCTGGGGGTCTGTTTTATCAAGAGTGTGGACATCAATTTGTTTCCCATTAGAAAACCGAAAAAAACTGATAGAAATTTGGTAAAGCAGAGAAAACACAAAATTTGTAATTCATTTTTTATGACTAAAATAGATTTTTTTTCCATTCATGTAAACAGAGCATTACCATTGAAAGAGCCTCTTATATGCACATGTGAGGGCCAAAGTGGGTAAGTGGGGGATGGAGTTGTTAATCCTGTTAGTTTCCGTATGCCTCTGAGCAGCTCCTGCCACCAGCTCCATCCTGGAAGGATGAGCACAATAATAACCCAGAGACACACAGGCGCTCATTCCCAGGAATGCTCACTGCTAAAGTGCGGTAAAACGTACATCTCATTCCTTCTTGTTATTGTTCAACTCTGAATTTTTACCTTTCCTTTTTAATGGCGGTCTAGCCACAGTACAACAGATACTACTTGAATGAGAGAAAACCAGAATACATATTGCAGAATTTCATATTGCTGTCAGGAAGAAAGAAAATAAGATTTCTGACAAATGACCCACAGCGAAATAATGTTGTATGTCACTTTATGGCCCTTTGGAAACTGTTAAGGCTTTTTTTACAATTTGTTCTGCTTTTTTGTTGCAATTTGAACATTTGATTATGCCAACAGTTTGTGAAACAGCACAATTATACAGAACATTCCTGACATAGGAAGTCAAATCTAAACATGATTACTCAGCTATAATTCCCTTCATCAGTCACATTTCAATCATTGATCTCACTGAACCTGAACATGTCTGACCCCAGACCATAGATGATCACCAGTATTAGATAATCCTTGGGGGGGAAAAAGTTACAGTAAAGAACCAATAAAACGTATCACTCAGGAAAACTCAAGGGACTTATATTGTTGATTGATACATTTGACTGCTGTCAGGACTTGCACAGATTCACACAAACCTTATTATGCTGCTCTTGTTTTGATGTCAGCTGTCTATGTCATGTCACACACCTGGTAACTGCTTTAGAGCAAGTCTGAGCTGTCCAACATTTATGTCTGCACTTTATTTATCTGTGTCCAATTTAAACATCGTAACAGAACCTGACCTATTTCATGAATTGCTTAAAATTGTTCTTTGCATTCGCTGTTTCACAATCATCTCTTTGCAGTGGATACTTTTCCAAGCAAGGGTAGTAATGTTATTTATATCAGCATGCACATTTGCTGTTAGATGGATTGCGAAACCAAAGCCATTAGCGGATAATATGCTGTCTGTTTCTCGCTGTTACTCATCTCTAAATTGCATTAATGTGGCACGCTGATCGGGGAAACTGTTTGTCTTCCTGTCTCATATGTGTGTGTGTGTGTGTGTGTGTGTGTGCGTGTGTGTGTGTATGTGTATGTGTGTGTGTGTGTTGGGGCATTGTTCAGCCCTTTTTGTTATACCCTCAGGAATGGCTATGTTAATATGCCTCTCTTGTCAACTTTATGAAAGTTTATATCAAAGTGAGATTCCAGTTGAATATTAAAGGTCTCTGTGTGAGCCCATGATTGAACTGCTTCCCAAACCCGGTGTTTACATTTGCACTGCTATTACTCACCTACAATACAGCCTCAGGGCACAGTATAGCACCCACACGATGGGATATACTGCTAAACAAAAGGAATGCATATGACTATCAACACCTATTAAGTACTAATGCATGTCTTTTGGGTCTTATAATACATGTCATTAATTCTGTCTGTCTTAATGTTTCTCTTCAAGGAAAATATTAAACAAAGGACTGTAAAACTAAACCCGTATCCATTAAAAAATAGTCTCTAATAATGATCCCATAATTAGTACTATTATTAACTCTTAATAGAAGCAGATTAAATACAGCTTCTAAAAAAGGTAAACAAGTGAGATCTGTGTGTCCATTTGTATACAAACTGGGCGATGGATTGGGCAGTATTCCCATCTCCCCCCATGGATGCTGTGCTGCAGAATGAAGACATATGGCTGGTTATGTGTCCTCCTACCCCACCCTGTGGTCTGTCTTTGACAGCTCTCATTGTCTCAGCAAAAGGAAGCCAGACAGAGAAGGCAGAGAGAAATGGGCTGACCCTGATCACACCAGTGCAACATTCACTGTAGTCTCAGGCCACTTTGTGATTTATAAAGAACAAGAAGGTGCATATTTTATTGCAATATATCTAGGTTAATATTCCATCTTGTGGTCCAGAGCATTAAGGCAGGCATGAATCCAGTGAGTTTGTTTCACCAGGCCCTAATCAATCAGGGCATTCGGTGGGTGGAATAGCTTAGAAAAGAGCTCTGTTCTCATTACCCAGACATATTATAAATTACACACCAACCCTGGGTTCCATTCTCCCTACCATCATTTGCTGAGAAATGATAGGGTCTGTAATAAATATTTGGTTTAATATAAAAATATGGGTAATAGGAATAGCTTAAAAGGGGCAAATTGCTGGTGGAAAGCAATATGAAAATCTAGAGTACTCTTTATACTATTATTATGTCTTTATTATGAAGAAAGAAGGCTTTGAGACGAGAGAGCATCCAGAATAAAACCAGCCTGGCACATAATACAAATGTTACAACATTGAGGGAATATAGAATGTCATGAATAGAATTAGATTTCACTTTCCAAATGTATTGCTTTGCACTGCCTCCGAAATCAGCTTGACAGGCAAACATAATTTTGCGGGCATATTTCTTCAAGCGATAATAATGATACCTTTGTTTTGTTTGCAACCAATATCAGTCCTTCTTGTTTGCCTCTGTATTGGTAAGAGGCTTATGCATGTTAAATTTAGTCACTCAGTACATTTACATGCACACCAATATTGCACTATTATTCCTAATATGACAATATTCTGAATTTGATTCATGTCATGTAAACAGCATATTCCGGTTGGATATTCGAAAAAGGCCTTTTCCCAAATATAGCATTTTCCGATTAAGTCATGTGGGTTATTCCGGTATTATTCAGGTTTTAGAGGCATTCTTTGGACATATATGCAGCGCATTCGGAATATGCGTCTCAATCTGAGTTTTTACTGCAGTTTACAGCCTTATGGTCAGCTCTGTGCGTTCCTATGGTTGCTGTAAACAAACCAACCAGCCAGCAGCTTGCAAGGCTGCAGACCTGATAAGTAGAAACACAGCTACTGTAAAACATTATCAAGGACTTGGATATCAACAGGTTTTTGGATATGTGCACATATCGCTGACCTTTTCGAGAAGCTGGTTGAAGGAATGAAAGAGGGACACTGTGTTCACACCGTCAAACAAGTCCGCCGCTGCTGGTGAACTTTGAAAAAAATCCTGTTTTGCACAGCTACATGTAAACGAGAATATTAGTGGAATACTTACTTTCATTAGCCATGTAAACAGCTTAGTCGGAATTTTGTCTTTTTCGGAATAAGGGTATAAACCGGAATATTATGTGCATGTAAACGTGGTCACTGACACGAGCGGAGACCAAAGGCTGGACCTGTCATAAGCTGAGGCTCATTCCATGTTTCAGGAGGGAGGAACGACTCGCGTTCAGATGTGGAGAAAAATTGTGCCTTCATATAAAAATAGAAACTCTCCATGGGGTCCAAACTACATAGCAGACAATACCTGACAGAAACCAAACTGAAGCAAATACCATTTTGTCATGGGCGTCTCAGCCATTCCCACCCACTTTTTTTTTAAATGACTAGTTTTGGCTCCCCACTTTTACCGTGTTTTTTTCGAAAACAAAACATCGGTCTTTCCACTCTGCACACTTCAGAGTGCTGTGTCATTATCATATCCAATCCACATGCTTTTTGAGAGAACACCCAAATCAATGAAACTCCACACCACATTTCCACTGCTACCTTGCATCCAGATTCTCACACGAACGCGCACACACATACAGAGCAACAAGGTTTGAGAGACTGAGAATGTGGAACATGGACTATTGCACGCAATGTTTCTGTAAGATATGAATAACTTAATCTGAACGCTGCTTTTTCACTTTTGACCGTTCCGAGCCTGTGATATTTTCTACTGTGCTGTATGTATGTTATGTGTTTAAAATGTGTGTGTAACAAAGTCACCGGGCTGACGTCATCCTCAGGTCCTTTAATTCTTAGGAGTAGAAATTATTGTAAGATAGTTTATTGGAGAATAAAGAGGGGCACGCCTCTCCACTCATTGATTTGAAAACATTAAAGAAATGAATTAATTAAAACTGCATGCAAGCATAAAGTGATCCTCAAGTTAAACAAACAATGAGTGGTTATTATTAAAGATGACTCTGAATATTGTCATTGAATCAATATTTGTACTTTCGGCTTTTAAATATCTTAAAATATGTGATCTGGGGCTGACCACTTCCTCTGGGTGAAAATACAAAATGTAGGCTACCCATTATTATTTTCATGCTAGTATAGCAAACCACCTGTTAGCAAGGTACACCAAAATACAGGACATTACATCTATTCTGTAATTTCTGGGGAGGACCACCAAAACCCCCCTTAAAATTGTCCCACCCACATTTTCAATGCTTCCTACGCCCATGCATTTTGTAAGCAAGTATTCACCCACACCCTTCTCATGTGCTATAATTGCACTTAGGGAAATACAGTTTAGTTTGCTAAACAACTAAGCTTGTCTTTGTTTGAACGTCTAAGTAACAGTATCGTACACCTTACAATAAACACCTGACATATATTGTCAGTTTTACTTTGCTGAGACTGACACACAGACCAGGTGAAAGCTGCACTCAGTCTCAGGTGTCATGCTAAAAATGTGCTGTTACTCACTCTTTAACATAAACGGCTTCTACCAGTGTTTTACCACATCTGGCAGAGAGTAAAAATGTAGTTGTTAGCCATCATTCCCAGAAAGCCACAATAGTATTTACAACTATGATAAAAGCTGGCTAAAACTGGCTCATGCTGTCCAACATTTAACTAAACTTAACAAGCATATTCATTAAAGCCAAAGGGCAGCTGGTCTCATCATATAAGATGATGTAATGCAAACTACTTACCTGCCATTTCATTAATTAATCACATTGTGTTCATGTGTTTGCTTAACAGTGACTTTATAATCCTCACTCTCCACGTCCCTACATTTTCATTGGCACAGGAGGTGAAACTCAGCAGTGAGGAAACATGGAATCCAGCCAGAGACAGGACGGTAGGCTAATGGTGTTGATCAGCTGGTAACATGACATTAAGCTTTGTCAATCATTGCATCTACATACCTCAGCTACATTTATTCTCAGTCATTTAAGTGAGAAATAAAAAAAAACCTCTCTTCTGGCAAATATTAGAGCTTGTACAAGTGTTTGATATCAAAATGCAAAGCTTTGATGTAAAGTATCTAAAACCATGTCTGCTCAACATGTATTTAAGTGTGTGTGTGTGTGTGTGTGTGTGTGTGTGTGTGTGTGTGTGTGTGTGTGTGTGTGTGTGTGTGTGTGTGTGTGTGTGTGTGTGTGTGTAAGGTGCATGCTTATGTGTATTCATGTGGTTGTGTGTGTCGGTTCATAAGACTTTTCCTCCACATTGCCAGTCAGGCAGTAGGAGCAGGAGGCAACTGTGGAGGAAGGGAGCTTGTCAGAGCTGTCTCACAGGGTGATGTTAATATGGCAATGCTAAGCTGGCACAGGACTTAAGCAGCTTACAAAGTACAGGGAAATAAACTTGATGATTCCACAGCAGTTTGCAAGACTTTTTAAATCCTAAAGAGTTTAAACACACATCCTGCCTCATGCTGGCCACATGACAACTTGGCCGATCAAATACTTGCACACTTCAGTAAAAATGTACAGTTTTACGTATATTACTAAAGACACTTAACCATTTTGGGTGTTGTTAGGTGCATTTTTATTGACTGCTTCAATAGCCTGCTAGACCTATTTGCCAATTGAAGTCTGGTTTCCATTAGGAATCAATATTCATCTGGGTCATGGCAAATCCCTCAATTAACTCAGGGAGCGAGGGGAAAAACTCCATATCAGCCTTTCTGTGTAGTTTCTTTTATCTCTTTTATGATGGCTAAAAAAGAGGGTTCCCTTGAAATACAGGATCAAGGGCCAAAGACCTGATCAATATGAATTGGCAAACACATCTAAACAACCAGCACTGCTACTCGCCAACCAGTAAATCACCACAGACAGAGTCGTGCCAGGCCATTTGTTTTTCTCAGCACAGAGCAGATCACCTGGCATGCCATGGATTCATACTGATTGCTATTAAAAGCTATCAGTCACTGAAATGGCCCCCATAGTTCAGGTGAGATATAATTCCAGATATTAGATGCTATATGGAGAATACTATCTGTCCATCATTGTTCAGTGATCTGATGTCATATTGGGCTGTAGGAGCTGATGTTTTATTGTTTAATCGTTATGGTTTTATGGATTTTCTGTCAGTTTGTTGGATATCAGCATTGACCTGGAGATGGACCTTGTCAGAACAGGGGTCCAGTGATGGCCATTCCCTCGGCCGACCCCGCCTCTGAATACCCACCCCCCTCCCTTTCCCCTACAGCCCATATCCCCAACCATCTGCTTACATCTGAGTGTCAGTAGATTTCAGTTGCCCACACTTTCGCCCAAATTTCTCCTGCAATGAGAATACCCCCAATAACAGTTCTAATCCCAGCATGCCGCGCTGCTCAATTACAGTCTTTAGGAGCATGGGATTAGGAGCAGAGATGGCGGGAGGGGAGGGGGCAGTGGGAGGATGGTGGAATGAGTTGAGCTGAAGGGTGAGGGGGGAAGAAAAGGGAGGAAAAGGATAAGGGGGAGGAGAGACTGCTTTTTACTGCCATGAAAGGCTGCAGATGAAGAGACAGGCACAGCAGCAGTGGGTAAATCCCAAATAGCCTGTCACCAGCCGACAGCGCACTGGAGCGTGTAGAGCACAGCACAGCACAGCACAGCAGACTGGCAGCCTGGGTTGAGCCGGGCTAGAGGGAGAGGGAGGAGGTTGTCTGGTGGGGCTGTAGGAGATGTTAAGGGTTGGCCAATTTTACTCTGGCATAGAGACAGGAGGTTGGAGAAAAATACATCAGGTGACGGAGACGTGGGGACAGGGTGGCTTGGGTCACGATTTCAAGCTTGGCTCGTAAACATTTCTTTCTGATTGTGGTGGAGGGACTGTGGAAGGGGAAGTGGGGTAGAAAGCTGACAGGAAAAGAATGAGAAGGAGCATGAAAGAGGCAGTCGGAGCGAGAGAAAGCAGTGAAAATTAAGCTTAGAAATAAGGCACGGGGCTTATGTCTCCACACTGGCATTTACAGAATCCAGGCCCAAATAAACATCCCTCTTCCTCATCGCTTTAGTTGTGGATGTTGATTGAGGGTGCTGGCAGCCAGATGAGCCATAATCAACTACCCATCACAACAGCAGCCATCTCACACAGTGACACTGCCAGCCATGCAAGGGATCCTGCAGCCAAGTGACAAATCTGGGTTTGCAGAGCAGATTATATTTACACACATGTCAATGTTCACAGTGTTTCTGTAGTCAGAGCACGTCAGTAAACTTTCAAAAGGTAATCAGTTGAATATGAAAGCAGTAATGATCCTGTTTTACTAGACAGAACAATTCGCAATGAGATATTATGACATCCCTTAATAAGGACAAAGATGGTCATGCTACTATTTGTAGTATAATGCAAAGATATTCCCAATTAGGACTAGGAGTGACCTGTACTGTATATTGGCAAGTTTATATGCCAGTTCACTTGTGTCTGTATTCATTTGATTGGAAATATCTGTTTAAATGTAACTATAACTTGCCAATTTTCTAACTTTCTCTGAATGTCTAAGAAAAAACCGTCTGATTACTAAAAGGAGATTATTTTTTCCCTTCTTATTATATTTGCAAAAGTGTATTTTCTCTCAACACAAACAAATTGAACCACAACAAAACTGATGCATAAAGGATTTTAATTGCTCAATGGCTGATCTTTTTGTCAGGCCTGACAGGTCTTTGGCAGCCAATACAATTCCTTTTGTTGGTGTCTGAAGCTTTTTAATGACTTGTTTTTAAGAGGCCCTCCCTCAACTTGTATAAACGTACAATATGCAACTTTCTGGCGCTAGGGTCTCTCAATCAAAACAATGGATGGTAAACACAGACTTTTGATGACGTTAGGAAGTTGCGTGGAATTATGGGAGTTGTAGTTTTTATTGTTAAACACCATCGCTGATTAAAATGCATACGTTCAATGACGAGATTAGCCATTCAAGTTTATTCACGTTACGTTTAGTAACGTTTATTCATGTCATTCTAATAAAATAGCTACAGTTTCCCCAACATAATTAGGTTTTTCTTGATTCGATTTGTATTGGTAGCTGACCAGTTAGCTAGTGAGCAACAAGCTAAAATTAGCCAGCAGCTAAAACCACACTATCACAATATATTGTGATAGTGTGTAGATATAGATATATATAGATATATGTCAATGTCACCTTTTGGATGTTTTCAACATCGGGGTTAGTTGTAACGTTACTCAAGGAGGCTGAGAGACGGGTGTGGGTGGGGATTGCTGGAGGGATCTCCAGGACGGCAAGGAAGTTCGACGGCCGTTGTGCAGCAGCAGAAGATCTCCCAGCTGCCCGGAGTTATCTCCCCCTTCACTTTGCTGTAATCTTAACGTTGCTGGAATCTTAAAGTTTTGGTGCTTAACCCACCTTTCGTTGGGTTAATTTAGCCAACTGTAAAGACAGCTAAACGCGAAGGGGGGAGAAATTCGGCAGGGAGGAGATTTTTGGCACTAACACCGGTAGTGCTAACGAAGACGTAGCTAACGTTATGGATGGACGCTGTTCTGACTCGAGTGCCTGGGTCTGATATGGTCCGTCTCTCGACGCTTCATTAAACCATGCCATGAGCGTCGTTAGCACCCGGCACTGGAGTTAAGTGCTGGCTGGGTTTGGATTGCTGACTGGGGTCTAACGGTAACTATATGTCCCGGGGCTGTTGGCCACTCTCATCCCGACTGAAGTCTCTCTGCGCCAGGGGAGTGAGGCAAACCGACAGGGGTGAGCTAGCTGGCTAAATTAGCATTAGATTAGTCGGCTTTCTACACAGCTAACGTTAATCTTACTGGTGAACTCATTCGTGGGTTAGCCCAGTGCTGTTAACCGTGGTCAAAACAATTATACTAAAAATAATTTTATGAGCGTGTTGAACGATGTTGTAACCTCATAATGATACCCACCAAGCATTAGCACATTGTAGTAATGTTAAGCTGGATCGATATTGAAACGTATGTGTATGTAATCACAAAATGAAAACAATGTATTACGGTTATGAGAATTTCTTTCCGTGATATTGTATGATTAACAATTACTCTTGAACGTATCATCTGGGTGCCAGTGTGTTGACGGAAGTTACGAGTAACTAGAGGATGAAAGGTTATATGACGCCCCTGACAGGCGACTAAAGAAAATGTGTCAAATAATAAAATAACAGATTTCTCTGGGTTTGAAATTTGGTGGAAACATTTGGGATCGTGTAAGAACACAACTCAAAATATATATATATATAACATACTGTAGGTATGGTCGTTTTTAGACATTTTAATGCACAAATGTTACATATTGTACCTTTAATTCAATAAAGTTGAAAAAAAATGTCATTATACAAATAGTGTAAAAATTGAAGGGATGATACTTTAGCAATTCACTATATCTTAAAAACTCTGGAGAGGCCATCTGCAATCACGCTTCAGGACAACCAAGGTAAAACAAGAAGTAACACAGGATCAAACAAATGCTGAATGAAATGTTTCCCTCACAGATAAACAGTCTTTTTCTGTCTAACCTCCTCCAGAGGGAACCTTCATGTTCTCTTGTCAAGTTCTGTTCCACTGCTTCTCCCACTGATCCTGCACTGTCCTCATGTCAAGCCCAAAGTACACATACAGACAGACCCTGGTCAACAAAGCCGTGGCTACCAAAGCATGAAGTGAAAAAAGAAAACATCCCAACCCCTCTCCTCCTCCCCCCGCTCTCTATCCTGCTCTGTGTAACAGCACAGCACCTGATAAAGCTGATAAAGCTTGATCAGCTACCAGTGATGGCCAGTGGTCCAGAGTAGCTACAATGCTGTGGAGAGGCAATGTAGGCTCACTGAAGTAAATCCACAGAACACTCCAACTGCAACTCGCAAAACTAATTATACAACTACTGGTGACATGAATGTACACAGTGGATAAACAGTAGGGCAGTGTGTTTTATGTACTGAGCAGTTTTTAATTACCAGAGTAAACCTTCTAAGCTATGGTCTGAATTTGTATATACTTTACAGGAAGCCCACAGTTTTGCTTGAGCATTGTCAATGCCACAAGCAACTATTTTCCATGTGTAAATATGTTTTGATTTATTTTGCTTTTGTTAATGTAAATATTACATTATTTTATTCTTTTTAGGTTTCATAAAAATACATAAATACAAAGTGACTCATCTTTATCTGACACTGAGGGGGTAAATGCATACAGCTGTCTGATGTAGGAAATAAGAAGATAGAAGATGCCATCAGGAATTACAATTGAATTCAAGCATCATAGCAGTCATTGGAGGGCTTTCACTGTGAAGCAGCTGCAGGCATGTAAAGTACACATATTTTCTACTGGCCACCGTGGAGTAGTTGGATTTCTAAATGTAGTTTTTTTTTCAGTTTTTCTTTAGCAGAGGATTAGTTTGAAAGATTGCAAGGAATAACAAGTTTGCCCATCTTCCTAACTATATATTAACTATAGTAACATTTTACTCTATAGCTCACTACTTATTTTCTACAGTATAATGGATTTACTGTATGATGGATGTGCAAATCATTTATAATGGGCTTGTACATTAATTGAGGCATAACATTTTCAATTAGGGGATACTTGAAATTATTATAGAGCACAGTAAGATTATATTGAGAAAAAATTCTTCACATAAAGGGTTACCAATGTAATTATGAGAAACTTATGAACTTATTTCCATTTAAGTATTTTTGAATTACAAGCCTATAACATAATTATGGGACACACTAAGATGCCGCATTTTTTAAGAGATGACACAAATTACAATGGATAAGCAGCTTTTTAAGATTTACAGTGTAGTGGCTCAGCAGCTCAGTTTTGTACTGATACAGATTTCAACAGCAGAACTTTAAGTTTGGGTCTGTACCATGAACTAATATGATACTGACTCTCTTTCAGGCCTGTCAAATGTAAGTGAGTCAATTCAGGATAATTCCTCCAAAGCTGCCAGCACTTTCATAATCTCATATGCTCACCACCCAGCCCCCAGATGTGGTTTGAAAATTCGATTCAGTTCTTTTGGCAAACTGATTCAACTCATTCACTTCAGAGTGTTGTTCAAATAAACAACTGATTTGTAAATTGTCCTACAGAGGATGGGGGGAAACAATCCAATCAATGGGTCACTGTATAACCAGCGGCCAGAGTGGAGCCCACTGACAGGGGGAGGATTCATTGTAGTCTGCCTAATTAACCTACAGATATCTCTGATCCAACGCAGTGGGAGGTCATGGGAAGTTACCATAGTGATGTCCTGGCCCGGCGGCCTTGATTATTTTCCAGCAGATTGCTCTCTCCCAGCAAAACAGCAAAGCATTAACAGAGTTTAGAGTGTGAGGAGCAACTGGTGCTGCATCTGGCTCCCACGTTTACATGCAAGGGGACAAGATTAATGGAGTGGATTAGCCTATCTATGTAAGGACCTAAGAAGTGTGCATTCTAATTACTTCCACAGTCAACACTGCCAAGACCAGCAAACTCTCTTCATCTGCTGCTGAGCAGAGAGTGGAAGGAGGGATGGTGTCATCCTGACAGCAGAAGAGAGAAAAGAAAGCTGGTCAATGATGTCAGCTGTCTGGCTTAGTTTCAGAGTGAGAACATCATGACAGTTACCTCAGAGACCAACAGGAACCTCAACACAGACCCAGAGACACAACCCAATGATGACAGTACTATTCTTAACATTGGTAACTCCTACAGACTGAGCTCTCCATAGCAGGAAAGATACACAGAGGAAGGCATCAGTAAAGGTTTGTGACTACATCAATCTCACAACCCTGTCTGAGCAACAAGCTTTGTGTGACAGCCAAATTATGAAGGACAGACAGACGGATGTGTTGTCAGTGCGATCAAGGGTAACTTATGCAGCTTGTACCGTTCAATAATTACCTGTGTAGATGTGAATGCAGGAAGAGGATGATGACAACCCTTCTCAAAGCTGATAAACAGATTGTGAAAGATACAGTTGTCCTACATGTGATGGTACACCTGTTGTTGACACATAACAGGAACAGCTCTATTTTAACACCCGCAAGACACACAGCAATTCTCAATGGTGGTGAATGAGTTGGTGTGTATGTGTGGGTGTGTGTGAAGGTGGTGGGGGTTTCAAAGCAGCAGAACGTCTCTGTAGAGAACAGAAAGCAACTTCTTCACATGTGATGACGTGGCTCATTACTTCTTCACATGTGATGACTACTCATTAGTAATTCAGCTGTCTATGATCAGTCCAAACACTTAGAGCACACAGGAGAAAGCTGCCACAATCAAATTTAAAAAGTCAGAGACCCCACTTACCAAGCTCCATATGAATAAGGCTATGTTTAGACAGAAACGATCTGAAGAGAAAACGCAAAAGTGGCGTTGCGTTCTCACTTTTTATTCCGCTTTAGACAAGAGTTTTCTGGGGGAAATCTGCGTGCATATGGTGACGCAAAAGTGTGTGAAATTCAATGTAGTATGCACGCCAGGCGGCTAGGTGGTAGTGTGAAGCACTGCCACCAACACCACCAAAGCCACGCGCCTACGTAGAACCTTCCTTCTACTTCTCTCCTTAGTAGAGCAGAACCAAAACATGTCAAAGCGAACAACAAAAGCTGACAATTTTGTCTGGAAGGATGAGGAGGTGGTGTTACATGTTTGTCTGATGATGACCGGCACAGTCGACCGTGATAAGCCACAGCACAGCACCCACGGGAGCACTACCAATATCCTGAGCCCCGCAGCCCTTCAGCCGCTGAGGCAGAGGAGGCTGAAGCAGACCCTCGCTCTCTCTCTTTCTCTTCATTCACAGCGTTGTAGCCTACTCTGGATCAGATGAATAGCCTACATGTGGTCATCGAACTATAACAACCTTATCCACATTGTCAAAATCATTTCAATATTGAGCCATTACATCGAAAATCTTTTAGATAACAGGAGCCTATAATTTCTGTAGCCTACTCAGTAACAACAGACTACCTGGACGCCTTTTTCTCGTCTCTCTCCACACCGCTGTCTTCAGACTTTTGTGTTTTTACCCTTTAGACAGGAACGCGGCGGTGGAGCGTTTTTAAGATTTCCACTCTGGAGGGTGGTTTCACTTTTTTGCGTTTTGAAGCCCCAAAAACGCCGTCGCTGTATAAACGAAAGGCACATCCGATAAAATACTTTTTACGTCGTTTTCACCCACGAGCGTCGTCGTGTAAACAGGGCCTAAGATGTAAAGGCAAAGAATAGTTTTTTATATCCATAAATGTTATAATATGGCAAATGTAAAAAGAAATTTGTCAAATTGATCTAATTATTAATCCGTGTGACAGAATAAGCAATATACTGTATTCTGCCACCAGCAGTCAGTTTCAGTTGGACATTGTGTTGCTAGTAGCAACCACTACTGGCACAGTTCTAAAGCAGCTTAACTGGCATTGATACATCCACCATTTTGTTAGATCTGTGTCGAGGCAAATATTGACAAGCATCTTGTACGTACTCTCCAAAGGCCCATATTAGAGCATTGTCTGCAGGTACTAAGTATAAAGGGTTTGTGATATTGTTGATATGTCAAAGCAAGCCAGGTCAGGTGAATTTATTTATTGAGAACTTGTAAAACAAATGTTGACCAAAGTGATTTGCAAGTGCAAGACTTGTAATCAAATTTAAAAAAAAAAAAACATAATTAGGAGGATATAAGTAAATTAATAAAAGTGTATGATAATCCCCCTGGATAAAATAAATTGAATGTTGATCTTTCAAGTTGGTACTTGTTTCTTCACTACTTTGACATGTAGTCTAGACTTTTGTGAATCAATTTCAGCAGTTAAAGTTTAGATTTTTTCATTGTAATCACTATCACTGCATTTTTATTCTTCTTCAGTTTCACAATTGCTTCCAGTGAAAACCTCAAAGGCAATCCGCTTAGCTCCCCGCAGAGCTGTGCACCTACAGTACACTCATAGTCAGGGCAGAAGACAATATGACCATTTTATCTCAATATGATTTGATCAGAAGTTAATAATATTGAATTTAGGGCAATCATTTTCATTATTGATTAAACTGGTCATTGTTTTCTTGATTAAACAGTCTGGTCCATAAAATGTAAGAAAATAGTGAAAACAAAGGGGAACGCAAAGGGGACATCTTCAAATTGTTTGTTTTGTCTGACCAAGAGTCCAAAACGCAAAAATATTTAGCTTACTATCATAGAAGACATATTCACATTGGAGAGGCTAAAACCAGAGAACTTTTGGTATGTCTGCATAAAAAAAAATCTCAAAACTGTTGCAAATTAATTTTCTTTCAATCAACCGGTCAGTTAATCTTCTAATTGTGTCAGCTTTTTTTAAATGAATTTCCATCCCTACAACACTGTACAAGCCGTATCGTTATGTGCATAGCTCATGTGAATTCTGATTTGGCATCACCAACTGGTGTAACACAATAATGATTTGACCCCTTCTAAGATCATTAAAGATATACATCTTTTGTAATAAACATCCAGTAGGTGAGACCATGTGAAGTGATGGATTTCACATTTTTAGCGCAGTTACAACTCAGTTGTTAGGAACACCAGGAATAGCCACTATGACTTAAAAGACAAAGCAGCAGGACTCAAAAACATAACTCACAGAAAATATAAAGATGTCATAGCACTGTAAGCTACTTTGTAATGGTGGCTACGCCATTCAATTGCCAAATGCAATTCCAAGTCACTGCAGTAATGACATATGTCAAAAAACATAACAAACCACACAGGAAATAAGACATTTCATTATATACATGATAATGAAACATACATTATGTACAGTATAATGAACAGCCTGAACAATGATTGTGACTCCATTAGAGAGGATATATGACATAATGTGGTTGTCTAAATGACAGGCTGACTAAATGTTTGTGGGTAGAGCAGTACTTCTGGGAAACATAACAGCACAAGGTCGATGGCTCTCAATGTTGGGATAGTTACATTTCAGCAGTTAACATGTCGATTTGAAAGGCATGAAACCAATCATGGCAGGTAATGCAACAGAAATGCACATTGTTGGTTTATGACATTTCACTATATCCTGCAACAGCCCACTGTTGTGGGATATAGTGAAATGGCATACCACACACACACACACACACACACACACACACACACACAACAGTGTCTGCATATATGTTGCACACACAAAAATATGTGCCACACAGGTTTCTAAGCCCACCACATACACTGGTATTGGTACAAGCTGTGCCTTTAACTTTCCCAACATTGTTGGAAACCGCTGTTCTTGAATACTCGACTGAGCTTTCAAAGGGCTCTCTACATTATTGAATACCTTGGATTTTAAATGAAAAGCTAAAGCCTACCTCATGGTTCTATCTTCCCCTGGTTATCTAACCACTTCCTCTACACAGTTCAGGTCTTCAATTATCCATCAATCATGAGCTCACTTGTATTTTAATCGTATACTGTAGCTTCTATTTAGTGTGTAGCGTGAGTAATGCATACATTTATTCATCTAGCATGAGAATCCCATGAAAAGCTCAATGCTTGGTTACACCTCTACAGTCTGTGTGTATCCATACTTTGTAATGGAGAGTTAAATTGAAATAAATGATGCCTACGCTGCAGCCCCACCCTGTCCACATATCTAACGCTGTGAGAATCCAGTAACTGGGTCAGCAACATAAACATGCTTTAACATGAGCTGGATCCTCCATGTTGCTTCCACAGACAAGATGTAGAGTGACACCAGAGATACAACTCTGAAATATGGATGCATTGGGACACAGTCCATAATCCCAGTACCCAGAAATGGTGTGTGTGTGTGTGTGTGTGTGTGTGTGTGTGTGTGTGTGTGTGTGTGTGTGTGTGTGTGTGAGAGAGGGAGAGAGGGAGAGATGTGGGCGGGGGGTGGATGTGTGGGTTTTTTATAGCTATAGCAGAAATGATGGACAAGGGAATACCAGAGGAATGAGGAAAGTTGATCAGGTGACTCACTTGGAGATACAAGCATGGCAAACTCTAAAAAGAAGGCAATTCCCAAAAGGTTGTTAGCTTTTACTTTATAATTGAGCTTGGATTTTTTAATAACGTTCTTAAAGATTATGTTCTTAAATTAACATTTTTTGTTAAATATACTGAAAGGAAATGTCACATTGGACTTCAATATAATGTCCTCAACATATTTTAAAGTGGATAGATAGATAGATAGATAGATAGATAGATAGATAGATAGATAGATAGATAGATAGATAGATAGATAGATAGATAGATAGATAGCATACAAATACAAGCAGTATCCTAAAATATATTTTAATAATAAAGACTTATTTTACAACAAAATGTATGTGCTGTTGAGTTTTCAGGTTTTCAACCTGTGCTCTCTGAACATATAGTAATTTGTCCTGTTGGTAAAATAATACAAGCATGAGTTTGATATTTAATGAATGTGTTCAGTCATAAAATATAAACAGACAATTTAATTATATGCCAGTGCATTTTGATGAATAGTGCTGGAGTCCATGCATCTAATCTCACATTTTACAAAGAAATCAATACTTGCATTAATCAAGTTCCAGGGAGTCATTACTACCAAGTGTGAGGTACAAATGATGAAGAAATACAGACGAGAGTGTGATGCAGGGTGCTGGGTGTGGAATAGGAACAACAGCCAACAGAGTGACAAGCTCAGTGTAACTTTGAATGAAGGTTTTAATTTGGCAAAGGGCGAGAGAGTAAATGGGGCCAACTTGTTTGTAATGAGACTTAGTTTAACTGCTGCTCTTAAGCTAATTTAATTTGTTAGGTCTCCTTCAGAGCAGAACACAAACAAGACAAACACTCTGGGCAGGAGAGACTGGGTCTAAACAGAACAGCAGGTGAAACAACAGTCAAAAGTCCTCAGGAATATGTAGAACCGAGGAACTCCACTGAGCATATATCAAATTTCAATATCCTGCATGGTTATTGCCGACGTTAAAATTGCTTTTTAGTCTCTAAACATTGTGTTTAAAATCGTTAACACCACTTCTCCGCAAATCTATAAAAATCATCCTCCCACCGCTATAGGAATGCTGAGGTAGGAGAGGAAATAATGCCTCTATCTTCAAATTTCTCCCTAAATAGTCTGAGATGCATGCATTGTCAGATTAGCTACAATTCTCAGCCACCTGCCTTCAAAGGGAGAAATAAATGCATTAGAAATACAGGTTGTCTAAGGTATTTATAAATCAATTTCTATGCACACTCCACCCCTGTATGGAAGATTTACATTTTTATGAGTTTTAAACTAATCTGGAATAGCATATGTTTAAGATTCCAAACAGGAGACAGAGACCAGTTGTCCAAATTCCCAGTAACATTTGATATCAATGCAGACAGGGCTTTTACCTTTACTGTCAGCAGACAGTAGGTGGGTGTGTGCATCACATGGCTTCTAAACTGAGCACAAACACAGTGTTATTTAACACTGCAACAGTAATGAGGGCAAATCTTCTGTTTCTGAATTGTGAAATAAATATAAAAGAATATTGTACATACTGTAGGTGGCACAGTGATGGAGGCATGTACAGAAAGAAGTGTTCACTTCATAAAAATTTTAGCAGCATGGGAACATTAACAATAGAGGGCTGAATTTTGGATTAGGAAAGGAAATGAGACAACTTCTCTGCCCTCATAACAAAACACATCTGGTGTACAGCAACGGGAATGTTCAAAAGGTGCTTTCCAATTAGCCGTTAATTCGTCACACAACTTCGCACTTTAATTAAATGTAGCACATCAAATGGAGATGTGAAATATGGGGTTATTAATGTGATGACCGATAATGGGTGTTGCCAAGCTGGGGCCTTCATACCCAGTATAAGCCTGAAACCTCGGAAAACTGGTGGCATCACAGCTTAGCATTAATCCCTCTGCCCGTCAAAAAGACACATTTTCTTAATTGCCTTTTAACTTATTTGAAATTAGCACCTACGTAAGTCAAATTATCATTGCATGATGTGGATAATGGAGATTTTGGAGGGAGGTTTCTGCAGTGATTGGCTGGTTGAGCTCATTAATTATCGTGTTGCTGGGGACGGCAGCAAGGAGAGAGAGCTCTGCAGAAGGGATGCGAGGATACCGCCTCTCATGGGGGCGATCTGGGGGCATTAGCCCTCTACTCCAAGGATTATCCACGCAGCGTTCAAGGCAGTGCCAAGGGAAAAGTATGTCTGAAGAGGCTTTTGAATCAACTCCATAGGAGTGGATGCCATGAGAAAGTCTATTCCACCTTCTTGGCATTATACGAGTGGTCAAAACGAAGTTTTGTTATAAAACTATCCATTACACCATTCTGAGCTATCTCTTGACTAAATACACTTTGTTTTTTAAAGAATAAAGATGACCCAGTTGATAGTAACAGATTGAGATTAAGGTTTTTACATAATTTGGGATTATGATTTAAAGGGGATTTACCATAAAGACCTTATAATTGTCACTAAATGGAGTCGAAGAACAGCAATTCTCAGCAAGTTTTTTCATCCAAGACAGGCTATAGATTATTGGTCTTTTCATTGTTTACAGTATGATGCATTCAGGGCTCTTCAAGAAGTATCAGCGGGCTATTACATTTGAATATGATTAGGATTGTTCTAGATCAAGTGACTAATGTTCCTGACGACATATTTTTCAATGACAGATGGCAGAATTCCCAAAGCAATAGATCAGCCGGCCAACCAAAACTCATCAGTGAATGGGAAATCAAAACAGC
The DNA here is from genome assembly GCF_031162955.1 of Sander vitreus. Classification (NCBI taxonomy): domain Eukaryota; kingdom Metazoa; phylum Chordata; class Actinopteri; order Perciformes; family Percidae; genus Sander; species Sander vitreus. Next base: position 1,643,317 of record NC_135857.1, read on the forward strand.
CTTGATTTGTTTTGAACAATCTGTCAAGGCTGCCGTTAAATTTCCCAAAACAAAATCATGTAATTGCTCAAATATGATTACAATATTACTATTAGTGCTATGTATTTATTATTTAGATAATACTACCGTGTTCAAGACTTTTGTTATTTAACGTCAGCACTGGTAATTTGTACCATGATCATTATGTTAGAGGCAGTGATGTTGATAGGTATGCGTCCTGCATCTCTGACGCATTCAAATCCGAAAGGACGCAGTAAACTTACCATCTATTTTTTCCCTGGTAATGATACATTGTAAACAACAAATCTGTGTTGAAGTCATAGAAACGAACAAAAGAAACCTCCAAACCACAAAAGAACGTACACACAGTTCTTATTAAAGCTCCATGACAACACACACAAAGGTCCCCAAGAGGTAACAAAAACACGTGCACGCACATACACGAGCGCTCGACCCGAGTCTCCCACCTGCAGCTTTGGCCTGCACAGAGCACTGTGTTGGTGTGCTGCAGTGACCAGTCTGAAATCCTCCCACAGCCTGGGATCTACACACGCGTGCATTTTGAACGCTCGTTTAACCTGCATAGAGGACTTTTTAGAGGTTTTAGCCAAAGGACAATCTCCAGTGGCAAAACGTCTTTGACTTTCAGTCAACTTCCCTCTCATCCACAGTCACTATTTTACACATGCGGCTGCATTGTTTTGACTGTGAAACTAGCGCTAATATGTTCAAAAGTTTTACCGTTCAGTCAGGCAGTACCGGACTCTCCCGGACCCCTGCTGCCCCGGGGACCGACGGCGCAGCGAGGAGCCGCTGCTGCCAGGCACGGAGCTGCTGTCTGATATAGTTGCATCAGTATTAAATTGACACAGTTTCATAACCGGTAAAAACGTCTTGTCTTCCGTGTTTTGGTACAGTTGGTTTTCACACCTGTTGCGAACTATACAGGAGTTCACATGAGCTGTACTCTAGACGACCTTTTCAAGTGGACTTGGGCACTGATGGTGTTCACACTAATCAAACGAACTGGACTTTTGGGTCAAGTGTACTCAGATCTGGGTCCAGGTCCCTGATGTAAAAGCCCCCTTACTGCATTTTATTCCATTATATTTTCATTTTCATCACCTGCCTATATACAGTGTATATAATAATGATGTTTACACCATAAATTGGTGCATAAAATGTGTAGAATAAACAGATCAGGAAATTTGATTTTAAATAATGAGGAGTTAGTTAAGGACTGGGACCCACTCAATTTCCCAGGGACCCACTTAAATGACCATCTGTGGGTCCTGGGGACTCACTACATTGAAAACCTATCAACGTCCCTGTAGAGGGATGTATTTGTTTACATCATCACACCATGACTAGTCTGGATCAAGCCAGAATAAGCCTGACTAACCGGAAATCTGTCACTTTGCCCTGCTGCTATCTGTGTGTCAAAATCCCTTTGCTACGGGAAACAACAAGAACAACCCCCGAGCTAGCAAGCTAACGTTACATGCTGAAAATCGTGCAGTAAGTGCTGCTTGGTTCTTTCAGGGAATGATTGTAAAGATTTATAAAGAATATGTTTACGGTATTTCCTCTCTATCTGGGACGTTTTGGGACCCATTGGTGGGATTGCTGTGGAAAAAATACACACGATACACTGGTAAGAGCAAATTACATTTAACCATGTGTCCAGCTAATTTATATAGCTCACGTTACTGTTTTGTGTGAACAGTTAACTTCATTTAATATTGTATGTGGCGTTTTCTATTGCGGGGTGCAAATGTTCCACCAAAACAAGTTCCTCCCCAAGACTATTTTGCTGAGTCACCGTCGCTGCGTCTGGAGCTTAGCGCCGCCCAAGACGATTGTGATTGGTTTAAAGAAATGCAAACGACCCAGAGTGTTTTTTTTCCTCCTATAACAGAATGTACGTGTGGTGTAGCTAGACCTTACTTAGCGCTGACACGCGCTGTGGAGATCTGGTCTGGTAATGCTACATCATGACTAATGCTGCCAAGAAAAACCTTGTAAAGGAAATAATACATATGGACAGTATTTAGATTAGCTTTGTTGTATACAGAGCAACAGAAACATCAGGGCTCCGGGCTTATCGTCCTCTCCACTGCCGTTTTCTTCATCCCCATGGCAACTACTCGTCTCCTTATCCTAATCACTACAAGTTAACCTTGATATGAAACAGTGCCCTAGGGACCACTCACACTTTTGTGCCAGCTTCTGAAGACAGACACCATTTCTAATAATAGCCATAAAAGACATCACTGTCTGAATATTATGGGAGTCTGAAGATAAATGATGAGCTTAGCAAGACAAGTTAAAAATGACATGCAGAGAGCAAGTTAATAGTAGAGAGCCACGGATGCACTTGGGGACAAAATCGACTATGGTTTTATCAAATAAGTGTAGTTTTGACATTAAAAGCCAGAGTTTTCACTGCTAATGTTTTTTGAGGATGTTTATCGAAGGGTGATGAACGCAAAAAAAGCCATAATACTGGGACCCCTCTGCCCTCATCCACTGACAACGAGATATATTGTATGTCAATTCTTTGACATGTAAAACACATAATTATACCCTACACTGTCCTCCTTTGTTGTTATTTGTCTAGCCAATTTATTGTGCAGAGCCCATGATCCTTCAGTTTGACTGCTGTAAATTACAACTAAATTGCAATTAAAAGAAACTCCGCCCCAGCTTTTGTACAGAGCTTACCATAACCTTAATGATCACGAATGCAAAACAAGACATCTCCCCAGCACTTAACCTAATACATCAAAGTTAAGCTCATGAACCATAAAAGGTGTCAGTGCTTTTGGTATATAACCCTCAATTGATATTCCTCTGATAGAAGCCTGCTTTGACACTGTCAATTATTATTAGTTAGGTATGTTCTAGTGAAGATGAAGTGCATTATGTGTAATGAGGGGAACACGACTGTATCTGGATGATCTATGTTAGGGAGTCCAGAAGATTTAAAGAACAACATTATGTTGACCCCTTCATGCATCAGTAGTTTTGGAAATATTCAGGGGAAAACACAACATGACTGCCCAGGGACACTGGATGGTGTTTTATGGAAGCACTTTGTTGGGGGTCGCTGAACACATTTAAAATTAGTGCAGGAAAAAGCTTGGTCAAGACGACTGGAGATTGAAATGACCCATCTCATTTTTTATGGAGCCCCCAGGATGCAGGCCGGCTAATTATGACTGACCCAAGAAACGTGTGGCTGCTGGTCACCTCTGGCCTTCAATGGCCTCTCATGGCCCTGCCGCTTCCATTAAACAAGGCCAGAATGGAACAGTTTATGAGACACAGCATGACATATGCACTATAAAATAAAGACGGTGGCCACAGGATGAGCATGGACAGCCTGTGTGAATTGGCTAGATACAGATTGAAAACTCTATTCAGGCTGCAACGATTATTTTCATTATCGATTCATCTCTTCATTATTTTATACCATTAAGTCTATTAAATTAAATAAAAGAAAATAGTTTGAAAATAATGTTAATATGTATCCGTCACATTGAAATCACAGCTGTAGATAACTAAAGTGTCTTGATATAAATATTAATTGTATTGATTCAAAAATATAAAGTTTATAAACTTAAGTTATTAATCTAATTTGAATTCAAGTTTAACTGGGAAGACATCACTCTGTTCAAGGTGTTGGAACTACAGAAACATTTGCAATTGTATAAAGGTGTTCCAGGGTGGATTCAACATGTATTACATCCGTGTGTCTGAACTCAGAAAGAACTAGGGCAAGTTTGGCATTGTTGCTTTAAAAATGGACTTAAACAATTATCAAAATTCTTGCAGATAACTTTTCTGTTGATCAACAAACCAATTCATATACCAATTGTTCCAACTCTAAACTCCAGGTCGCCGTTGCAAATGAGAACCTGTTCTCAACGGCCTACCTGGTTAAATAAAGGTTAAATAAAAATAAATAAAATACTTGTATTTTACCATTGGTAAAACCAATACATTACTCAACAGAGCCAGTAGCACTTCAGGAAATGCTATGTCATTCACATTCATTTTTGTAAAGATAAGCTGGTTGCCTTTGGATGTTCAGTCTACAGTACTATGGGAGATGGTCTGATCAGTATGTACTTAAGTGTAGCCTTAGCCGTAGTAGGGCAGCAGCGGCGGGGAAAAGAGATGAAGTGAGAGATGAAGCGAGAGTTGAATCGACTTTGCTTTTTCGTTGCAGGACAGTCACCTATTGTTACACAAACTCCTCGGGAGTTCAGTGCTTGTGTTTTGTTTTTTACCTTTATAGCGTTTGAAACTGTTTTGTTGCAGCGATAGAGGCACTGATGTTTCCTGTTTACAGTAACGTTAACGGGACTCGCACGCCGCAATGCAGACAGACAATCAAGTCTGATCTCCGGTTACATTATTGTGCACTGCAGGGTGACGTCAGGTTGCGTTTCTCCAAAAGTTGAATCAGATTTAACTTTTTGCTGCAGTCATTCAAAAGAAATGGAAAGACCTACGTTTTTGGTGGACTGTCTGACGTGTGACCACAGATGTATTGTTTGTGAATGAATGCTCAGCCAGCCAGTGCCTCACTAGAGCGTTAGCATTATGAACGGTTATACTATGTTTATCTTTCTCAAAAAGGACACCGGGCTGCTAAAGTTTAACCATACAGACGTACGTCTACAAACATCAGACTGCTCGCTTGCTGCTGCGGAGGAAGGTCTGGCTAGTCCACACAGCATTCTGGGATGGGAGAAAAGCATGCTCTGGTTTATTGGCATTTCTTTAAACCAATCACAATCGTCTTGGGCGCCGTACAGAACAATGGTGCCGCTGCAAAGTAGCTTTGGGAAGTCGTACAACAGAAAACTTGGACAGGTGGTCTATCTAGGGGTCTGGATTTACCTTGCAGAGTTCTGAGAAAAGGTTAACCATAGTCGACCGGAGTTTAAAATCCCAACACAAAGAAAGTCCAAGGAAACGGATATCCGGCCTAAATCAGTGAAATCCGGCAGAATTTCCGTTGGCAACGGAGCAATCTCGGCAGTGGAACTTCGTGGATATAGACTAGCTTGCTTGTAACTATTCTCCGTTCCTGTCTGAGATGGACGACATAGCGTTGCATAAATTAGCCAGCAACTAGCGGCTCAACACCAACAAAGCACCACAGTAAATTTCAGCCTGCATGCTTATTTTTTTAAACAAAAAAAACACGAATATTTGAATCCCAAAATTGAAAATCATTTACCTAACAACTGAACGAATATTCGGATCCAGCCCTAGTATGATGTAGCCCATATACTGCAGGCTTTGTTGTAGTTAAAGTGCACTTCACTGCTTGTGTTTTCTTATACAACTTTCTAATGCCGGTTGAGACTGTTGATAGTTATGATAACAAGATAGTTGGAGAACGTCTCAGTAATCTTCTCCTTTTCATATGGACACATCTAGAAACGCCATTTCCATTTTAAAGGCGTGATAGAATGCAAAACCGAGTTTACCTTGTCATAGTTGAATGAAGTGGGTAAAAATAGGCATACATAGTACCAAGTCCCATTGACATCCCTTTCCTCTGCAAATCTCACAATTTGAAACTGCTGCTGAAAACTGGCGAATCTCACCAAAGCTCATAGTTGACGTCAACTCTGTGGCTCTACCTTATTTGGCTCTAGTCTCTACCTTTGTCAAGCCCCAAAATGTACATACACCACTGACCTGGTCGGCAATGGCCAAATCTAGGTTGCGCAGATCTCAGAAATGTTATACATTGTTCGTCTGCTATTTCATTACTAAATTCACTTCTGAGACTTTTTTATGCAAGAAATCAACTATGTAGAGCTCAAATATGGGCCGTTTTACGAAAATTGATGGCTAATTGCAAATTTGGTGTGACTGTGTCAGACTTGAGAAGCTCCACAATGTGCCGTGACAGGCGGCGGCTGCCTGCCGGGTTTGCTGCCTTCCCTGTCGGCCTCTCCCCCTTCACAGACCCGCTGAGCTGGAGCTCTGTCAGGATCTCACACACAAGCTTAGCTGCAAGCTGTGCTGTGTAGCCTACTTTAGAAAGAAGAAAGTTTGGAAGTTTTTCAAGGATGTTGAAAATGAACCACGGTGTTCCAGGCTGTACAACGGAATACTGGCCCAGAGAAAAGTGTTTAGAATGAGTAGATATCGGACAGTGGAGTGGGACTTACTTACTGGATCTAAAGCAGCGGCCAAAGGACGTGCCTGCAGGGCTTCACTCTCTGCTAAATGTCCCCACGCTGACTAGCTACAGGTGAGTTGTGATTCCTTGGTGGAGTTTTTTTATGTCCCAAGGTTAACGTTACAACAACACTAGTTGTAATGAAACTGTGTCGAAACTTTGCATTGGCGGTGTGTGTGTGTGTGTGCGACACACTGGAGGATGAAACTGTAACTAAACTGTGTATCTGGTGCTTTGTACAGTTAGTTAGTTGAGGAGTTCATGTGTTGGAGCAGAAATGAAGTTTGAAGTCAGATGGGGATATTTCCTCTCGGCTGTTTTAGCTGCGCTGCAGCCGCTGCTCGCGCCCGGGCATGTCTGGGCATGTCTGGACTTTTGGAAGTCTAACAGTAACGTTAATAGACAGTGTGTCTGTGTGTGTGCGTGTGTGTGTGTGTCTGTGTGTGTGTGTCTGTGCAATCAATCAGTGCGCAGCTCATCTAAATATTCATGAGCACACCTTATATGGCAGAAAACCTCTCAATCATTCTAAAGCCAATTCACAGTGTTGCTTTAGGGAGCATAGAACAGCACCCGGGCCATTTTCAGCCCAACCAATGTTACATACCCTATTAGGAGACCTTAAGGAACAGAGGAAATACCCTATATAATCATTCTATCACCCCTTTAAACCTTCTGTTTGTCGCTCTCTTTCACAGTGAGTGACATAAACCTAATTACTTCAGCTATTGATTACACAGCAATAGTCTCCTTTACAGTGGCTAGACAATCAAACGTTTCCATGGAAGCTCTATTAGACAAAGTGAATGAAAGACAGTAAACACAACTGTAGGGAATATAATTAAAGCACAATATGGCCTAATCGTGTACAATACATCCATTTGGTGGCGGTATCAACAGGTAGAATTTGACCTTGAGTTAAAAATCAAAACCTACGCCATGAAGTATCTACAGCATAATCACCAACGTAACCCTTGCGTGGAGTATAAATCCAGAATACTAACGAACGTGCATGACGTATGCCAAATACATAAATGTTAAGGTTAATATCAGGTTCATACAACCTTGACAACATCATACTGTCAGTGATTGAAAAGCAACATGGAATGGTTTAGTAAGCTGCATTTATATTGTTTTCAGAGTATTCTACATGTTTGAATAGGAACCATTTCAGATGCAGTATTCATCTCCATGATCACTGAGTGTGATAATACAATGGGCTGACCTCCTGCTAATTCTGGGAAACACAATTACCCTGAAACAGTAATGGCTCATGCAGGACGTGATGGTATCATTTAGTCCCATTACATTTACAATTCACAGGCACATAAAAAGAGTAAAATCTTTTCTTGTTGAAAAATATGAGACAATGAACACTTAATCACCACATTAATGAGATCAAACACCCATGGCTACCTTCTCCGAGACAGAGAGAACAGTCTGACAGGGATAAAAATGCTCTGCCTCAATGTTTACACAAACTCTGTGACCATTCTCCTCAACCCACAAATTATATGTGTATGTATGTGTGGGTGTTAAATGTAGTATCATATTATTCCAGCAACACAAGTTAATGTACTGCTCTAAAACATTAAAAACACACAGGGGGTCAATGTGGTATATCTGTTGTGTTTACTATGTATTTGACCTCAAAACATAATTTTCATCAACAGCGTTCAGTCCATTCTAATTGCACCCACAGCACAGCCCCATGTGTAAGACCAGGCTGTTAAACAGAAAATAATCATCCACGAGGCTAGAATATTACCCCAGAGTAAAACACGGAGTAAACGTTTGTAGCAAAACATCCTTTTTTGATTCAGCAAATTATACCTTGAAGCAACTAAACAGAAGTGAATAGAAGTGCTGTTTCCAAGGCAAATCGTTATCGCTGTTCTTCAAAGAGGAGGAAAATAACTCTAGAGAAGGGAGGAAAGAAAAAAAGACAGGGTGGGTGGGGGAGTTGTGTGGGGGGAGTGTAAAGATTGAGAGGAGAGAAACAGTAAGTCATATAAAGAGTGTAAGTGTGTGTGTGTGTGTGTGTGTGTGTGTGTGTGTGTGTTTAATAGAGTAGATGTAGTAGTGAGAAGTGGCTCTCCATAAGGCCATAAGGTAAACTCTATGGGAACTGTGACTCCACGCCAGAGGTATCGAAAAGGCAGGCGATAGCAGTAATGAAAGAAATGCAATAATAATGCAATAATGCTGGTTGGGTGAGTCAGCTGGGCCTCTGGCATTGTGCAGTAGATGACCTGGTTCTCTCCGGTTTCGTTCCTCCACTGCAAACATAGGACCAAGGTGCTAGCCATCAATAATAAATACACACAGTTACTGTTGCCACAAGCCCCTGAGCTGCACAGGGCTGAGATGGAGGGTTATTAAAGTCCCTCTCTTCTGTTATTGTTAAACCCTGGAAGAAAGTGTTATTATGAAAAATAGGACGACTAAGAAGAGCATGGCTTGGCACAGTGCCAGGAACAGACACTAAATTGCCACTGCCCTTGGATAGAAAATTAAGGCTGGGCAGGGCTATACATTCAGGCTACATCTGCCCTGGTGCATCTTTCTTGTTGGCATGGCGCAGCGGAAGCTCGGCCATTGCCGACTTTCCTTTTGTGTTCACTTACTGTACTCACTCAGGCACGCTTTTTTGTAGATTCGTAGAAAAGTGTTTGTAATACCCAAAGTAAGGAATCATAATGGCACTAGTACCAAAGAAACTTAAGCAATACTCAGAACTACTGTGTTCTGAATCTGGTATTTTTCTAGGCAGGAAGGGAATTTTTACTATATATATATATATATATATATATATATATATATATATATATATATATATATATATATATATATATATATATGTGGATGTCCGATCAGTGTTGATGGTAAATGTAGTCAGTTGAGTTCTCCTGCTCGCGGAGCAGTGCCTACATGTACCAGGATGCATTGTCGGGAGCTACTGACAGCCAGCCAAAACATGGAGTAGCCAGAGTCTGAACAAGGAAAATGGTAGTGATGATGTAGAGCAGGGTTGGACTGGGGTAAAAAATCAGCCCTGGAGTTTTGAGACCCAGACCAGCCCACCACAATCGGCCGGACACCAACATACCATACCAGCAGTGTTCAAAATTAGCGCCATTTACCAGCCAAATGCTGGTAAAATATGAAAGTGTCTGGTAGATTTGCTTAACTTACCAGCCAAAACTAAGTAAAACTTTAACATTCACTAGTATTTGGCTGGTGGACAAAAATAATTTTGAACCTGGCATTCCAGCCCCTAATACTGCCACTTAGCGGAGTGGTAAGTAAGACAGTATGATAATGTACTCACTGATTCAAAAAGCATACCTGGCTCCTGATGGCAAGAAGGTGCTATATAAATAAAGTGGATTGGATTGGAAATAATCGTAATCTACCGGCACTTTGTGGGGTTATTTTCGCCACCGGTGGGGGCGGGATTTAAATGCGCTCTCTCTCTCTCTCTCTCTCTATGGCTGCATGGAAGTGGGCCATTGTGGGATGTGATTGGCCAGTGTTCAGATGAGAGACAAATCGTGTGGGCCAATCATGTGAGCTCTCTCCTTTCTGTGGGCCGGTCAGTCAAAGACCACGGATGTGAATGGCAAGTGTTCACATGAAAGACGCACAAGTGGGCCAATCATGTGATCACTCTTCTCTTTTTGGGCCGATCAAAAAAAAAAAGTTTTCAACTGGAGTGCGGCTCATTGAGCCCACACAGTCCCTGTACTCCCGATGGCCAATCCATGCCTGATGTAGAGGCATGTTAAGACGACAGATGAGACGGACTTATGATCTTCTATTAAGTACAGTTTACTCGGTACGGGAGAGTGCTGCAACGTGACGTTTCTTTCTCTCTCTCTAAGCAGCAAGATACAAAGGTCTTATACAGTATACGGTTGGAAACTCACAGAATACAACACAAATAGATATGCATAAAATCACTTTAACATAACTTTGTCCTAACATGGTGGAAACAATCTAGCTGACACAGCCTGTTGCTAACACAGCCACAGTGGCGTCCATCTCAGCTATCTCACTGTAGGCAGAGGTCAGAGGTGAACAGAGGAACTTGAAATAGTATTGGCGCCTCTGTCTCACACACACACACGTCCAGCTGTCATCCTTTCTCACGAGTCTTAGTCTTTGGTCACAAACAGTACATGTCAGCATTACATCTAGAATAACTATCATATAAGACATTATAGGATATGTTGTATGATACCTGAAATTCCCACTCCCATTGCTAAACATAAGCATTCATGAATTTCAACCCAACAGAGTCACGCCTATACTTAATGCTCCGTAGTACAAACCAGCGTAAACCAAGACGACAACAACTTTTTAATATTTCCCACAACAAGCAACAATCCAAGCTAAATAGTCTGACGTTCTTCCTTGCCTCCAACTACGTCACTGTCACATCACTGGATGCAGGAGGAACAGATTTTGCAGCTGCGAACTGGAGCTTTCTCGGTCAATATAGCACGCACTGGGGAATTTATTGCTTCAATCGGCTACATTTACTATGAACACTGATTGGACATTCACATAAAAAGTGGCAAATTTCTCTTTCGAAGCCACCACTGAATAAGTTAGACTTGAGCGCCCTTCCGTGGCAGCATGTCCTCAGCTCCAGTTGTAGCCACACACTAATATACTCTAATTTGTCTCAAAATTACTATTTAGTCTAAAACACAAAATAAATGTTTAATGGCAGGAAATGAGGTTTTAATTGAATCGTGGCATCGTCCAAGGCAGTGGAAGGCTGTGGAAAGAATGAATCACCTCTGACGACGCCAAAGATCATTTCTGAATAGAGACAGGCGTTACAACCTCCCATATACGGCCGCCTACAAATCTATGCAAATATTACACTGGAAAATATTTAATCATATGCATATTGTTGAAACAGTTTCACAAAATATTGTGAGATCATAATTTTGCTATTTCATTCAGCTCTCCTACAGACATTTCGCTTGACTGATCTGGGAAAGACCCATGGTCTTAAACAGGTTCTTTGCTTGTCAACGCCCCCCCCCCCGGTAGAGTGAAGCTGAAGAACCTGTTCACGGTCTGCTGGCCTGCGGCTTCACCACGTCATCACATCAGGGAGAGACAAGGTCCTGCAGCAGACCTGACAAATGTAACTTTTCCTGATGGCTTTCTCTCCTACCTGCATCGTGTGCTTACCGTCCTGATGGTGGCTTGGCTTGCTGTGGAAGGTTACAATTTAGTTTGTGTAAGTGTGTGTGCCTGCGTGCATGTGTTCTGATGGGGATCTCTGGGGGAGCTGTTTGTCCATGCAGCCGCTCTGTAATCACTGCCATAAAAGAAACAAGAGGCAACGAGAGACAAGCAACTGGCAATAAATGACACGTCCTCCAAGCGGTGTAATAACTACCCCATCCATCAGTCAACCTCTGTTCAACACATCTCTCTCCCTCTCTGCCAT